>NW_017306725.1:494070-538293 GCF_000935625.1 Nanorana parkeri
GTTGCATGGGTTGATCGGACAAGCAAGCTGCTACAAGTGATCTGGGTGGCTATACAGCCACCCAGATCAATTGTACAAAATAAGTGTGGACTTCCCTGCTCTATATTTAGCCCCGCTTACCTGAAGCAGGGCTGAATGCAGAAACAAACTAAATGCAGAAAAAAACCTCCTGCCCGGCGCCCGAAACTGCATGTCCCTGGCGTTGGGCGATAGGAATTTCGCTCCCCTGTGTCCAGCTTTTCAGCACAGGTTAGAAATCAAAGAACCTTTGCTTGGAAAAAAAAAGAAAAGCATATTATTCATGAAAATTACTGACTGCTAATCAACTTTTCCTCCCAAAGATCTCTCTGATATATTCCGTTCAGATAAGTTTATGAAAATGTTTTTAATAGTTGTTTTATATTCTATGTCTAGCTTTAATTTTTTGACCTGTACATGCCAAATATCCTGTACATCTCTTCTATCATTTTGTCAACTAAAGCAGTAATGTGTTTGTCTTTATCCATCCAAAGAATGCGTTTCCCATGATGTCCACCCAAAACATAATCCAGAGGTTGTATCCTTACAGTGTGTTATTGGGAAAAGAAGGTAGGACTGCTGTGGAGGACGCATTAAAGGTAAATATGTATTTTGGCACACTTCACAAATGCTTCTAGTCTGCAGTAGCATTCCAGACTAATGTTTAAAGCAGATTTCCGTGCAACATTTTTATTGACTCTTGCAGTGGGGCTACTCCCACACTGCAAAGGTTAACTGTTTTTTTTTTGTCTAGGGACTAAAATTAAAAAAATATAATCACCCGAACATTGGAGCCGGCTATCCCTTAGACCAGCACTTCTAGCCTTGCTTCCCCTCCTCTGCAACCGCCTAAGGATCCTCGAGTCATCACGTCCAAGAAGGAGGAGGAGGGAGCACTCTAACAGCTGGCCGGCTCAGAGGTTCGGGAGAGAATAACCTTTTTATTTTAGTCTCTAGATGAAAATGAGCAGTTAACCCTTGCAGTATGGGTGTAGTCACACTGTTAATACATTTTCCCCCGGAGTTGCTCTTTAAGAAAGTTGGTGAAATAAGTCAAAGGTTTATGTGGTGATGAGAGAATAAATAAAAAAATATCAGGCAGTTTGGGACATGGAACATTTTTTGAGTCACCAGAATATACAGTATGCATGCAGATTGTCCAGTCTGTGAAGAATCACAATTCATGAATCATGGATTCCTGCTTTATGCCTTCCTTTGCAGAAATGACAAACCTCAATACCGATGTACACATGATTCAGACAATTTCACTTGGTCACCACTGTTTATGATAGAAATTGAAAGAAACAGAGTCCTTTAAGATTGCTAGTATGCAAACTGACAACTAATGTGCTAATTGCCTACTTCAACAGACTTCAGACAGAATTACTGTTATTGCTTTACTTGTTCCTTTTTTTTAATGTCATCTGAAGTGTATATTTGATGGCCATTTAACTACTTGGAAAAACTGGTGTCTCCATTGCTAATTGCTTCGGTACAGGCACATAATTTGCTTTTAAATACTTAGTAGATATTGACAAGTAAATAATTAAAGAACTTTATTTCTTTCTAGTTTATTTTTACTTCTAAACTTTGTTCAATGTATATTGCACTGAATCTAATATACCAGTGTACCACATATACCAGTAAATACCAGTGAGCATCTGACAGCACTGTACTGAAGTAGTTTGTTGCTTGTTTTTTTCCCCTCTTTGTTTTGTTTCTGAATGAAAAGCCTGTAAATTCCTAGTTTAAGGTTGGAACTGGTAGTGATAGTGTTTTGTATTTAAATTCATTTTATTTATTAGGCCTTTATATTTTCTTCACATGTAAATGCAGACTAATTTGTCCAGCAAAAATGACAGTGACAGCGGTTATGAAGCAGTTGCATGACTTGGTGTTCATATGTGAACATTGGCTTTTTTAAAATTCCATTTCTGGCCATTCAAACTACTCTGCTGTACTGTGAGAATTCAGCTGCCTAAATACTGGAAATGGTCTGGTTTAGCCTTTCTTCCATACGTTGGGCTCAATTAACAAAGCTGTTTTCTTGATTGTACATTACACTATGATACAAGGGGTTAATACTTCAATATATGGGTTATGCAACTACCATTAGGCGATTGTTTACTGGCAAATAATTTAAAGCTTTAGGACAGCCCTGTATAACTCCTCCTACTTCCAGGCTGCCTTTTTTTTTTCTAGTGTCCTTAGGTATGGATGCCTAAACTTTGTACATTCTTTCCTGCTATTTCTACTGAAGAGTATTCTAGCAGGTTTTCCTTAATGCTGCTTATGGCTACTGTGGTACCTAAAACTAGCTGTCCGGATTGTTTGTCTGCTCAGCAGAGTCTTGGTGGACTGTATGCGGACTCCGTCAGAAGTAAGATACAGGGCTGCAATGTAATGTGTTTAGGGCCCTGGATGAGGTGTGGGGCACTCTTTTTGGCACTTTGTGTAATGTGTATAGTTGGCACAGGGTGCTTACAGGACCAAGGATGTGGACTGGATGTGGCTTGTTCCATTTAAGTTACCAGCCTTGCCTGCTTTGAGGGTGATTACAGCCCCACAATGCTCCTGGGGAGGGTACTGTTTCTTCTGCAGACACTGCCTCTGCTAGCCCTATACTTTTCTCCTGCTCTCCTTCACTCCCCTTCTTAGGGTCCTCCTCAGTTAACAGTGTCATCAGTGTCTGGATCCTGGAGAATGGGATGTTTTAGGAGAATGGGATGTTTTAGGATCTTGGTCTCAAGTGTGGGATGCTGAATGCTAATCTCCTGATGCCCAGATTCAACAACAAGCTGTACAGGTTGGTTGCCAGGCCTTCTCTGTGGATGCCTTGACTCCTGGGTTCAGTTTGGTCTGATCTAGGCCTTCCCTACTCTGAACTTCTACTTCCAGATTATCCAGACCTACCGTCCCAAGGTCTGAAGGACCTGGTTCTTGGTCGCTGGCTTTCATGGTCTGGTTGTTGAATCCCAGGTCCTTAGGGCCAGGGCTTCTTGAAAGCTGTCATCCCTATGCTTCTGAGAGCGAGGAGTCAACCTTCTGCAAGGTCTACCATTAAACCTTAGGCTTATTTTACATGGTGCAAATCAAGGAAATTGTATCACAGGAGGAGCAACGTATCCTATCTTTCCTCCAGTCTGACCTTGACCAGTGTTTATCCTTGATTACCATCAAGGTCTAAATTTTGCCTCACTTTCTCTCACTCTCTAGTGAGGTGTTGCTTGTGACCTCTGTAGGACCCCAATTTTGTTCTGTCATTGAGCCTATCATAAATATTCCCCTGACCCTACTCTCTCCCTAGGTTGCCTTCCTTGTAGCCATCAGTTCTCCCAGGTGTGTTTCAGAGTCAGCAGCTTTGTCTTGTAAAGATAATTTTCTGGTTATACACAGGATAAGGTTGTACTGAGGCCTAAGGCTTCCTTTCTTGCTAAGCTGGTCTCTGCCTTCCACAGGACATTTTACAATCCTGTACCAAAACATCCCTAATATGTTTCTCTACATTCTTTGGAAGTAATTAGGGCTTTTTGAGTTTTTCTCTCTTCTACAGCTTCCATCCACAAGTTTTCCAATTACGAACACGTATACGGTGGCTTGCAAAAGTATTCACCTCCTTGGCATTTTTCCTATTTTGTTGCATTACCACCTCGAATTAAAATGGATATTTGGGGGGTTTGTATCATTAATTTATGCAACATGCCTACCACTTTGAAGATGCTGTAACATTCTTTATTTAGTCATCTATTTTACCAGGTATTTTACCACTACCAGTGCTATTAAATTACTGTTTGTGTTATTTTATTGGTGCTTATAAAGCAATGTAAAAGCCAATTCAGAAAGATTACCACATAGATTATCACCTCTTAAAATAACACTAGCTTTAGGGTGGTGATAATTGGGAATTTTAATAGATGGCTTTGGAGAAGAGAAGGAAAAGCAGCTGAGGTTGTGATAATATGATTTATGAGAAAAGAAATACATTTGAAAAAATAAATGCAGATTAAACATCTTGGTGACATTTATGTTTGTAAATTGAACATTTTTAGGAGAAGATTATTATGAGAGAAAATAAGTAGCAGTGTTATAATAACTTATTCATCAGTCATTGATGCACTTCTTTTGTCCAACCTGTAATTCCATACATTATATTATTTGGTAATACCTTTCCATGTTTTTAGAGATTTGAACTGTCAGACTCCGGAAAGCACCCTGATTCTCTGACAATTGTAAATGTAGAGCCTTTGCAGAATTCTGATAGCCCTAAAGCAGCTGTGACTATACGATCACGTGACACAGACATCTCAGTGGAGGTAAGGTGCCTAATTAAACGGTTTTGTCAGATGATGCCAGCTATCGTATACTATGTACTGTATATTTTAAATATAAGCAGGGCTTCAAATGTGTGGCACTTTTATAAATTAAAAGGGAACAGCTATAAGGTTTTAGCATTCTAATCCTTAAAAGAGAACTATGGCCCAACCTTTTTTGGCCATAATTCTCTTTAGGGTCACAAGAGGACATTTACTGTGTCCTACTGTGACCCAAAACTCAGCATATAGCCAGCTATTGCTCACTATCGCAGTATTGCAGTGTCACATGTTGGCTCTAATTATGGGGATGAGTGCATTTCACTCTCCCCATAATTATCCTTTAATAAAACAAATGATGTGTGTGTGTGTGTATAAACCTAAAAGTTCTCTCTTAGGTCCGCTCCTCTGCTCACTGGGCGATGCACTAGCCAGCCTGCTATGTGCTTTTGCAATTTGAAATAGCCAATAGCAGGCTGCCATTGCTCCCCATTGTTTACATTTTGCTGCCGACCGTGGAATCTAGCCAGCGGCAAGATGTAAACAAAGAATTATGTAAGCAACCAAATAAATTTAGTTACTAATGAAAATTTTAGGGTACATCAAGCCACTGGCAAAAAAAAATAAAAATGGAGAACATATGTTTTTTTTGCTGGATGCTTGAGAGTTTTGGTTGCTTGAATGCCGAATAATAGTGAGTTTACTGTATATGGTTTGTTAGTTTTTGCGATTTGTTGAATATGGTAATTGAAAATGGGTTATTGTTGAACTTTATGAATGGGTAATTTTATTTTAAGCAAAATCTAATGTACAGAAGTAATTTTCATTGTGGAAAAAATACCTGATCATGACAGAGAAATGTTTTTTTACAGACCAGTACACTTCTGTTACTGCTGTAATTATGTTCTGCTATGGTCATCTAGGGCCTTGGTTCTCAACTGGTGGGTCGTGACCCAAAAGTGGGTCGCGACCCCATGTTCAGTGGGTCGCCGCATGCATTCCACTGCACTAGGTGGGGAGGTTCCTCAGCCTACCCTAGCACAGCACTGTCAGTTCTGGTGCCGAGCAGCCATTCAGCTTGAGGTGGGGTGGGCCACGAGCTCCAGCCATGCATTGCTTACAGCTCCCTCATGTGACCGGAGTGATATCACAGTCTGGCTCTCGGCACCTATACAGGCAGTGCAAAGGAGCTGTACAACCAATGCACGTATGAATGGAGCTCTGTTACAGCACAGTGGCCCACACTGAAACCCTAAAAATATTTTTGGGTTGTGTGGGATTGTGTGCGTAGCTGTCAGTTCGTCGCAAACTATCACGCAATCGCACCTACTGTTCCATCTGGTGCGGCAGGGGCATTGTGTTGCAATTCATTTGAATGGCACCCCGAACACACCTCCTGCCCACAGTTTAATCGCTTGCACCGAAACATGTGGTACTGCAATGCTGTGCATTCCAGTGTGGTGCGACTTGGTCACGACCTAATGACCAAGGACAAATGTGGGTCCTGAGGTTATAGAGGTTGAGAACCACTGATCTAGGGGATCTGACTGGAGTTTGCTCTATATACACCAAGATGGAGAGTGAAAAGTATGCTTTTCTATTCATTTCATGCAACTTGATAATATTTACATAAAGATTTATTTTTTCTTTGAAATTCAAACATAGGGAAGTGGAGCTCTTTTCTAAAGCAGTATCTTTACTTCATCATACCAGCATAAATAACATTATTTTATATAAAACCTATTTGGTTAAGCCATAAAAAGCATATCTTTCCATTGGCCACTTTACTTCAATCAGTTTCTTTCTGTCAATTTATTCTGGATCTATTTACATAACAAGCCTTTATCCAATCATTTCTAATTCTGGTGTTTTTTTCTGCAGCAGTTGTTTTCATAGATAACAATATACCACATTTTTGACTAAATAAGAAGAATCTTAAAGCATATTAAGACATCAAAGGTTCTACTTTGCCATGAGGCAGTGGTGTAGTCTACCCCTTTACTCTATGTTGACAAGAGACATTATTTTTTCACAGATGGCATCAGGAACCCGACCATTGAGCTTACATTCTCAGCTATCTACATTAATTAGAACCAGTACACATGAGCAGCTGCTGGCTGAAATGATGCAGTCTCACATGGTTAAAGACATATGTCTGATTGGAGGAAAGGTATTCTTCTACTTGTTTTTTAAAGTTTGTACATTATATTTGTGGTCATATAAGATAAATGAGTTTTCCCTAAGGTTGCTTCAAGTGAATTCAGGTAAAAGGGCTCTTGACTCTCAAGGTTCTTATTACACACTCAGTTTACAAAATGATTAATTTCACTTTTGTACAATTCATATTTATATGGAACTTGAGATAATTTTACACAACATGTAAAAGTCAGTCTGCCAAAAACTGAAGGACTCATTTACAGGGGTGTAAAAAAAAAAAAAAAATTGCTTTCACATCCACACAGCGAATAGATTTTTACGTTGTGTCTTAAAAATACAAAAAAATCTGCACCCTCAGCCAGTATTTTTGCCTAATTTACACATACAGGATGGAAATGGAAGAACTTTTACAGATATGATTTCTTTTTACGGATGATTGCCTGCCTAAACGTTTGTAAACGGATGTGTTTATGCACCATTACATGTGTTTTTTTATGCAGCATCTTTCTGCTAGCAGATCCTGTGTAGATATCAGTATTTTATTACGCCCATGTGCATGAGCCCTAATACTGGTTATTGGTAGAATCTTGTGTTACTAATATCTTTTGGAGGCTCCAGCAGTGAAATCTTCTCTTCGTAGTCCCCAACTCTTGTGATGTACACCATGAGGCCTTGCTCCTACTTCTACATCAGATTTATTTTATATGTAACAGGGAAAGTGGGTTTCTCCTGGTGATTGCTATGGCAGGATTGTAAACCTAGGAACGTGAAGCGTATGTCAAAGCAAATGGAAAGGACATATGCGCTACATTTCTACAATACATGCACATTTTCCTTTAAAGACTTTGAAAGTGCAAAAACAACCCCCAAAAACTTTTGATCATACATGCATTCACCTTAAGCACAGAAATCTCACCACTAAAGACCCTGAGGAACATAGGAAACCAGTAACTGAATCATTTTTCCATTATCTACCAAATCTGAAATGGCAGTTTTGGGTTGACTGCCCTTTGGGGGGACATTTCAAAGCTGAACTTTTGCTTAATGTATACTCTTCTCTGAGATTTGTTAAACTTAACATACTTTTACATCTATTTGAAAACTTAAAACAGTTAACAGCAGTGCCAAAGTTATGCTATGTAATATTTCTGTATTGAATCGGTAATGTGTTCATGGTATCTGTTGCAAAATGTGTTGATGGGCTAAGATTTAACTGTATCTGTTTTGAAGGATCTTAAAGATTTTTGTTCACTGTCAGCAGAATTTATTCATTGAATTAGATATGGTCCAAGATAAGGTTGATTACAGTATAAATACTCTTTAACAGATAATTAAGAAATAAGTAAGCCACTCAGTCTTAAGTTGACATTGCATATACATTAATTTCACCGTAAGTGGTTCACCAAAGTCTGTTTCTCTTCTTAGGGATGCGGCAAAAGTGTGAATGCTAAAGAATTTGCTGATATGCTTGGGTATGAAGTGGAGCCTGTCATGTTGTACCAGGTAATTTTTTGCGCTATATATATATATACACCATGTTTCCCCGAAAATAAGGAACTGTCTTATATTTTTTTTTCCCCACAAAAACACACTAGGTCTTATTTACAGGGGATGTCTTTTTTTTTTTTAAAGTGCAACTATATACATTTTCATTTGTTTGTATTCTTTTTTTTTACATTCTTTTTGCTTTGTCCCTGTTGGACAGATTTCTCAACATTTTCTCTCTATGTAATAGCCTAACAGAAAGTGAGGGCAGATCTCTGCTACTGACTACTTTTGTTCTCCATGGTCCCTGTGTCTGTTGTAAATTAGACACCACTCCAAGCTCGCTCATGTGATGGACTACAATCTCAATACAAATTAGTAAACAATTTTTGGTCCATGACAGGAGCGTGCTTGAAATGGTGGCTATGTGACAACACACACAGGGACCATGGGGAACAAAAGTAGCCACCCTCCAGAAGGAAGGACAGTGTCAGCACCAATTCAGAGATGATTTGAGGATCTACAGCCGAGTGATACACAAATAAGATACATTATGTTAATAGTTGGGGGCACTTGAAAGTGTTTATTTGAGATTTAACTCAGAGTTTAGTGTCACTTTAATGTTCTCACATGCACAAAGACTGGATCCATTTTTTTGCACAAATAAGCTACATTTTTGTTAATAGTTAATGTACTTGAATGCATTTTTAAGATTTAACTCCTGAGTTTAGTGTCACTTTGTGAATCTAATTTCAGGGACTTCATGCAGTACAGGGATCAGAGATCCTCCCATCTAGGCTGCTTAACAATCATTGATGCTAATGTATTAAAACTGAATTAAGGAGAAGCAAGGGCCCACCACCCTACTGTATATTTCCACTTCTCCAGTGTTCATGTCTGCAACCCAGATTTCATTTATTTTATATTTCACATCAGACAAGATATATGCAAAATATATTTTATGGGTGTATTTCATGTTCTGCCATCTTGTGGGTTTCTGTCGGTCTATAGCCCAATATTGATTATTAAAATTAACAGCGTTGATTGTCATAATCAAGAATGTATTCAAACACCAAGCAAAACAATATAGTAGACTGTAAATACACAGTTACTGTCAAACGTTTAATGATACACTGTGTGACTGCTGTATGTTGCCAAATTATGATGGAAGCTGGTGATCTTAGCCTTACAATTAATTAGATGTACCAATGATGGTCATTTAAGTCCAACACTTCATAATAAAATAATATACGGTATAGAGATACTTATACACGCTTGTTGAACATGCCACATTACATTTCAACAATGCAGATGTTTTACGCATTTAAAGAGCATAGAATAAGAATCAGAAATATAAACTTAACATTTGACTGGAATAAATGTTTATTTAGTAAATTTGCTTAAAAGAAATCTTATTTTAGAATCCTTAAAGGGTACAATTTCCCATTCAAAGGAAGGAGGAAGGGTCACTGAATTATTGTGTGTAGCCCAGAAAAACAAGCTCATTAAAACAGAGTACAAAGAAACATAACACATCTCTGCATGAAAGTGTTTACAACACTGAATTCCCTCTAAAAAGAGCTCTGTAATGTGCCATAATGAGGCAAAAATAGATGGGTAAGGTTTGTGATCTGTAATTCAAAGGGCATAAGAGAAGGGTGGCAGTAACAGCTGAAGTGCATTTAATGAATTAACTGGGGATAATTTCCCTCCCTCCGAAGGCGTTTAGATATAGGTTCATGCTGGTTTGGGGAAAAAACAAACTCTTTTCACATCTGAAGAAACCCACTCATTGAGCAAGGAATAAATATATTTTCCTGTTGCTGTTTCTAATTTTAAACATTGCAAACATGTTTTTAAATTAAGGAGCTTGAAAAAAAAACACGTTAGCGCAGCTTTTGTCGTGTAATTAAAATTCCCTTGTGTGAGTAACCTATGCTATTTATAGCTCATTTAAGTTGCTCAATGAAAAATGCGTTTCTGGAAACTAAAGTGATCAGCTGTTGGAGACTGAACGTTCTTTTGGTAAACGTGCTTCATCCCTTTGCTAGACTTTCCCCCTGCATTTAATGAATCGTATCTATTGTGTGCAAAGTGATTAAGGATGTGGCTACGTATGGCTTACCTATGAATTTTGGTCAAATTCTGCTTTCTCTCAACCTTTCTCACTGTCGGGGTTACTTATCGTTGGGGCAAAATTTGGTAGGGCTTTGGTACAGTGTTTTAGTGCCAGAAACCGTACTACTAGAACTCTTGCTTGTGGAGAGTACCAGAGTAAAGTACTGTCAGAACTCTTGCCGCAGTAAAATGGTTAAAGTGAAGCCTTCTAGTACCATCTGAGAGTAGGAAAATAGTTAGTGAAGCCATTCACTCTTCTCCACCAATACATCTATAATGTACATAGCCAAGCAAGTAAACAGGTTTTGTTATATATTCATATCCTAACAGAAGCATTGCAGCAGCACTTTTTTGTTCATGTATTAGTTGTAGAATCTTCATGTAAATGAAAGTGATATAAATGTTACAACCAAACTCATGGTTTCAGGCATTTCTGGCCTTCTGAAAGCTCAAAGCTGTAAGTGGTACTTTAGAAATACCATGCTAGATATTTGTTGCAAGTCTTCAGTGGATCTCTTGTCAATTCTAGGATAGTGCATTGTTTTAAACAAAGTGCAAAATGAAAAACATAAAATAAACTGAGATATATGGGGGATAATTGTATGTGCCTTACATAACAAAAACAAGTTACAGATAGTATCATATAGCATCCTCTCTCTGTTTTCTCTTCCATCACGTATTTGATAAAATGGAGGCCAGGAGAGAACATTATAAAGAACAAGTTCTCTTTGTATTAATGAATAAGTCTTCTGTTCCTGTCTCATATCTTTTTTTCCTGTTTTTGTTGTATAATTTGTTTGTGTGTTTGCTTGGTTGAACTTATGACAAATGATACAAAATAACAATACAAAAATCTAGTACACAGTTCTGATCATTGTGAACTGGATTGTCAAAACTCTGAACACAGTAACAAAACCTTACTTCTTATAGACTATAGTGTTGATGTGATGATTGGGGATCATTACAATATCACACATAATTATGATGGCTGGAGCAGTTGGGCAAAATTAGGAAACTGGATGGAGATAACGCACTCAAAGAGTGCTTTTTAAATGTACAAATCAAGAATGTAATTCATACAGTAATAACACAAAAACAAGCCACATATTAAAGTGAATCTAGAGCCAAAGTTTTTATATTTAGTTTTGGATAGAGTGGAAAATAGGATAGAACCCCTCTGAGGTTTTTAATGCTTTGTGCATCCCCGCTAGGGAGATTCACTACCTCTGTTTGTCCTGGTGACAAATGTCACCAGTTCTAAAGAAAATCTAACATTTTGTGTTTTTACAAAAACTAAAATAGAGGGGAATTAGTTCAATGGGGCACATGTTCTGGATTCATCTCACAGGAAGTCGCAGGAAGCAGTCGCTGACAACCACTCTGCAACTTTCCTTACTAAGGCTCAGGTTTAATAGGCACTCCACACCCAGTTATTTAACCACATAATCCCAGGCACCATAACCACATCCAAGGTAGATATTCAACATGGACAAAGTCTATGCACATTTCTGCAGACATAGGTGCCTGCTTGGCCATGCGCACACGTAGATTCTTTTGCATTACTGCATACATGATTTTCCTGACAGTTACTCTATCCAATATTTAAAAAATAATTTGGTTTTAGCTATCCATTAATATTTTGTGCATTTTGTGTGAGTTTATCTTTAAGGGTTTTAGTTCTAAAATAGTGCATTCATCTGTTTGATTTCATGAACATAATGCTCCACTGTGTCTTTACATCTTGTAGTAATGTAATTCCTGTCAATAGAAGCTCATGGCCCTGTCTCCAGAATATAGTATGCATTTTATATGTATTTTTCCACCAAGTCTATCACATAATGCCAGATATATTTACAACAGAATCTGGCTTTTAGAGCAGTACTAGTTAGGGCTAGGAAGTATCATTGGTTAGTATTATTACATACCAGTTTCTTATTGTTATAATTGTAGTCTGCATCACAACATTGTTGCTGTTATCACATTTATATCTGTGGAATTTATTTGTGCAGGATATGACTGCCAGGGATTTGCTGCAGCAAAGATACACACTTCCAAATGGTGACACTGCCTGGCGACAGTCTCCTTTGGTTACAGCTGCCTTGGAAGGAAAGCTTGTAATTCTTGATGGTATCCATCGTGTCAATCCAGGCACTTTAGCCATTCTTCAAAGGTCGGTAACTGCTTGCATTTTAGAAGACTAGATAAAGTTTGAAAAATTGTACTGTGAGCTGAGAGCTTTAAAAATACTTAAAATATGTATCTCCTAAATAGTTTATGTGGTGGAATGGTCAGAAATAGATACGTATAGCTATATTTTATTACTTAAAATATTCTAAAGTCAAATTGGGAACATGACTATCACTAACAGCTGATGTGTGTCAAGAAGGCTATCACTGGCAGAATTTGTTTATGTACCTACTTTTCTTAGTACCAGGACTTGTGCTAGAAAAAAAATGATGGTTGCCTAATAAGTTGCAGTCTTAAAGATTATAAGAAGCTAGTCACTGTACTGTCTGCTTGGGTCTCTAACTAAACTATGTACAGTTTGTGTTATTTATTTCTGAACTTCATTCTGACTTATACTGATCAACCTTCCCATCAGTGTTTCATGAAAAGAGACATTTTTAGAACTTGGAAAACAAAGGCATCAGTGACTCACGCTATTGTAAACTAATTTTGCGTGTTCCCATTCAATGGCCCTTCATTACTTACCTGATCATCAGCATACTCTTCAGATCCCATGTCCCCTTACAGTTTATTTTTTATCTTTGCTGAGCTGTTCTTGACTATAAGGAAAACATAGCTCTACCTCTGGTTCCCACAGATATGCAGTTTATTTAGTGCAAATTAAAAAAGATAGTGTACAAGTGATGTACGTTTTGGAGGCTATACTGTCTTCTAGAGATGGACTACAGATTGTGCTCTCTGCTCAAAAAGATCCCTTACCTACATGATTTTGATATCTATTGCTTCTTGACGGGGCACATCTGCTTATTCTTCAGTAATCTCACTGTAAGGGTTGCCAGTCATCGATCCAAGATTCATTAAAGGTTTGGGGTTTTGCAGTATGGCCCTAACATCTGTAGGACTGAACATTGCTATATAGAGTTGAGTTTATGCAGCACAAGTAATACCCTGTATTATTTATTGATTTGACTTAAAAGGTTTTATTCTTTTTGTCTGCATTTGCCTTTAAAGTAAGTAACTAAGATTAATATACTAAAAACATCTGACGCATAAACTTGTCCTTTTAGCATGTTTATGCAATAGCATTGTCTTTAATAAGGTAGAGCAATGGAAGTTGTGTAAAGCAAGTCAAAGTCCACATCTACGGCTTAGTAAGTAGATGAGCTCTAGCACTATTGTTCTGCTTCTGCAATATTTATAATATTTTTTAAATTTTTATGCAATATTTATTTATGCTTATTGAAGCAGCATTAGCAGCTCCTGTACTGAAATAAATGTTCATTAGCCTGGAATTTTTCATACTCCCGTTTACATAGTATATGTAATCATGGCCTGGGATTATGCTTTATGATTTATTCACATAAGAAGAATCTTGTGACAAGGGTTACTGGCGGCTGAGTGCTACTCATAGTTCTCAGTGTTGCTCTTCTATATATAAAGCTGCCATACAATGTTTAATTCAACTATTCAGTGCAACCAGTTTAAGCATCATTCTGTAACAGAGTGGTTCATATACAGTAGCAGTGCAGTTTGTGATTGTGGGAATAGACTGGTATCACAAAGTGTTTTTAAACATGTTGGAAATTTTATTTGTGAATGAGAAGTAAAGGTTAAAAAAGCTTTGGTTTTTTTTTCAGTAGCACATCTGTTGGCCATCTGTCAGGAAGCCAATAGTGGGACCTGGCATCATGCAGGTCACCAAGGACAGGCAGATATCGTAACACCGGCGGTTTTCAGCTAGAGCTGGAAATACTCTGGGTGGTAAATACAGTGAATGGGAAATTGATGGAGATGAATTGGAATATGAGCATTATTGTGTAATCTCATTAGCTTGGAAATTAACATACAGTACATTTAGTGACAGAGTATTTCATTGAATTATTGTATTAGTAATTATGCAAATACATTGTTGTGTTAAACACTGAAATTAATCCCTTTAGGAGAGTCTTTCATCAACCTATGCTTTGAGGTCATGTGGTCATTATCTCTAACAGGTGTATGTAACATTTTTCACAATTTTTTTACAGGCTTATTCATGACAGGGAGCTCACTCTGTACGACGGTACCAAGCTACTTCGAGGAGATAGATATCAGTATTTAAAGGAAGAACTACACATTTCAGATGTTGAACTACAAGAAAGGTAATGGATACAGAAATCAGAACATTTAAAGCTGGCCTCAGATGTTACAGTTTTTATGTACTTTAGGTTTACTTACACCTACTGTTAGGTTTGTGGTGCGGGCCCGAGATGACGAGGAGGACCTCCCTTGCAACCCCGTCTGATGACCACTGGGGTTGAGAACAGTAGGTTTCAGGCAGGGGATGCACGAGTGCCGGATGCGGAACTGTAGGTCACGAGGTCTACATGGTGACCTAGCAGAATAGCCGCCGTGCTTGAAGGGTATAGGCAGAAGGGAGCGTGAGAGACTAGCCGGGTCAGTAGTGTGCAGGCAATACGGTACAAGGGGTTAAACCTGGGAGAAATCCAGAGACAAGCCGAGTCGGTACCAAGTGAGCAGCAGAGTACAAGGATAAAGCCAGAGAGAGGTCCAGAGACAAGCCGGGTCGGTAACAAGTAAGCCAAGGGAACAAGAACCACAATGGGCAAGGAACAGGAGCAAGGCAGGGCAAATGACCAGGGAGCAAGAACAAGCACAGCACGAACATCCAGTGCTGGCTGAAGATCACCCAGCACTGAATGAGCGTCCTGCAGCGCCTTATATAGGCCGAGGATGAGCTACTGCGCATGCGCCGGCGTGATTACGTCACCGCGCCGCACTGACGTGATGACGTCATGCCGCACGGGGACGCAACCCGCCGGGCCTTCTGCCGTCTGCGCCTGCGTGGCCGGGACGTGCTGCTGGATACCCTCTCCGTCTATGTCCCCGCAGAGGGACACGGCATCTCCCGCGAACAGGTACCTGACACCTACATAGTACAAGGATCTATCTAAACCAGGGGTGCACATTAGTTAGATCGCAATCTACCAGTAGCTCTAAAAGCTGATGCTGGTAGATCACGAAGGGTGTGAATGGTGGCCCCTTTATTCCATTTTGGTATATTTATTTCGCTGGACACACATGATTACCTACTAGCCTGAGTCTGCTGAGCCAAGCTCCCTGACACCTTTCTGGTGGATATTGCTGGTTGAAGTGCTATGCATTACATCAAAGAATATTAGTTTACACAACCTGTTGCACTACACTGTTTGCAAAATACAGCAAGGTGAGCCAGGAGAGAGAGCGGGGAGAGACAGACAGGAGCGAGAGCAAGGAGAGACAGCCAGGGGAGAGAGCAAGGAGAGACAGCCAGGGAAGAGAGAGAGAGGGGAGAGTCAGCCAAGAGAGTGAAGAGAGACAGCTAGGAGAGAAAACGAGGAATGACAGCCAGGAGTGAGACAGCGAGGAAAGACAGCCAGGAGAGAGAGGAGAGACAGCTAGGAGGATGAGCAAGGAGAGAGAGCAAGGAGAGACAGCCAGGAGAGCGAGGAGAGACAGCCAGGAGAGAGAGAGCGAGGGAGGTTTTTTTTCGTTGGTAGATCTTACGTAGCTCGTCATTTGAAAAGTAGATCTTAACACAAAAAATTGTGGGCACCCCTGATCTAAACAATTTGTTTCATATCCAGTCAGGTAGGCCTTCATTCTACACAGTAGTTGATGGTAAATCTCAAAGAGATTGTACAATTTATTTGTCCCAGGTGTGACCAGCCTTAGATGATGTATTAAGTTAAATGTCTAATGCTGGTTGGTATAACTGACATTTTGTTGCCTGCTATTATCCCCTCTTGAAAGAAGCATTTAGCTTGTCAGTATTCTCATAGGAAGCTTACTCTTATCTTAAATGGCACCAACCATTAAAGCCAGAGATGTCTGCCGGTATTTCTTGTAGCCAATTAGAGACATAATTTAGGGTTGAATGACTAAAGAAATTATTTTCACCATAGTCAGATTTCAAATCAAATATCCCAACAACAAAAAATAGAAACATATTTTTGTTGCCATTTTAAAAAGAGATGAGAGCCACCACAGGTATCGGCACAGGACAATCGGAGATAGATGGACGAAAGCACTTACCCACCTGTGCAGCAATCAAAAACTGCTCAATACGATCAGACGCCAGGCCTATAGGCATAGGAAATTGGGTGCGAATGGCACATTGCAGTTAGGGGAATCTGAAAAACATCCAGTTCAGTAGCTGAAAGGCTAGCTTAAGTGCATTGAAATCAAGCGGTGAACCCTCCGGCATAATATGCTACAAGGTCTAAATCCCATACCTGGCCCAAAGCTAAGGATCTGGAACAGATTGCAGATAAGAGTGGAAGGGGTTACCCCAGAAGGGTGATATTGGAAGTTTAAGAGTTTGCAGAACCACATTGCTCCCTCACCTTCCTCCAGCCCTTAGTGGTTTTCATGGGAGTGGTAATGCCAGGATTGGACCTAGGGCCCCACAAAATACCAGGTTGCTAAGTGCAGCATAAGAGCCAAGTATCGCCGCCTCCAGGGCCACCGCTGGATTGTCAATAGTGCAGGAAAGGCACCATCGGACCGTCACCAGAACCTCTGCCCAATAATAACATCTAAAGCAAGGAAAGGCCAGGCCCCCTGGGATAGAGGAAGCTGTAATGTGTAAAGGAAGAGTTGACAGTATCCACTTTATTGAGAAAACCTCTGGCTATAGGAACAGGAAAAAAAGTAATCCTAACAAGATTATCCTTACTTACTGGAGATAACAGGAGAGTCTTTCAGGAGGTACACTTCAGAGTCAGTTTGTAAAGCAGGGGATGTAAATTATCTGTAGTATAATGACCCATGCGAGTGGGGTATTGGTCATCCACAGGTGCTTTGAGAAAGTCTTCCTAATGGGGAAACCTTATGTTCTAACTCCTGTTCACAGGAATGTTTTGGTTGGAGCTTAGTTTTTATCGTCTGTGGATTGCATTGGCCTGAGAGGGAGAAATAAAGCTTTGATCTTATACAAATGTTACCAGGGTTCTGGCAATGAGATATGTTGATGCTAAACTATAGTAAAAAAAGATATTTGGACACTTTTGCCAAAAGCTAAGACCATAAAGCAAGTAACAGAACTTGTTTAAAATTCATACTAATTAAACATACAATATTATGCAAAGTAGTTTCTAATATTCCTTTAATGTTTAATATGGATCTGCCAGTCAGGCATAAAATGTATAAAGTGAGGAGATCAATACTTTTACAGCTGGAGTATACTATTGTATATACATTTATGTTTTTTTACTTACATTACATATTTTTCTGTGGTGTTCAAATGTTTAACATTTTGTGCTTCCTTTTTCCAATGCTTCGTCTGTCTACTTCTATGTATAAAGAGGATTGTATTCATGCACAGAGATGCTTAAAAGTAGATATTATCATGCCCCCATCTCACCTTTACTTGGCAGTGTGAGCCTGACTTAACTTGGTGGAAACAATGTTATGTTCTGAATAATAGAAAAAAAGGTGTACTTGAACTTGGCAAAGAACTGCATTAATACCAAGTTTTATATATTCCCTATATCCTTAGCTTCTCATATTTTACTGAAAAGGGTAGCTATGGCAACAGAGTTCTTACCATCCTGAAAAAAGCATGGATGTTATCTTCTTATGCTTTATGGGTTTATTTAATCATTGGAAGGACTAAACTGTGGTGTTGCACTCTGACACTTGCCAATTAAGGAACACATATTTATTTATAATTGTATTAATTCATATCAGCCTGACATTCTCAACATTAAAAAAAATAATGATCTTCATAACGAGCTTCCGTACTGATAGCCTTACCAAAGCCAGACAAATACGCATACAAACTCCGGGGCAAATTGGGTGGAAGTGAGTTTTACTACACCTACGCTCACCTCTATTGCCGGTCCGTAGGGGTGCGGGTTTTCTGGCCGGGACGCATACAGGATCCATTCTGGCGGCATATGAGTACGCTCACCCGCACCCCTACGGACCTGCAATTGAGGTGAGCGCAGGGGGGCGTACGGCCGCGTAGCCCCATACAGGGCCGGTGCTAGGATTCTTGCCTAGACAGGCAAAGTTGCATTTTTGTGGCCCCATTCGTTTGTGAATGGGGCCTAATGTTTAAGACATCAGGAAACCCCTTGGATGGGTGATGGAAGGTGTTCAGAATTACAGAACAAGTCAGGTAAATGTGACTAACTACTCCTAACTACCACTAGCTTTCTTGGTAATATTTTGCATTCTTTTGTTGGAGAATAAATCTCAAGTGTGCCTGGTATAAAAACCACTATGTTTTTTGTAACCTTTACTTATTTTACTCCTAACAGGTCCATCTTTCGCATTCACCCTTCTTTCAGAATCATTGCTTTGGCAGAGCCACCAGTGATTGGCAGCAGTACTCAGCAGTGGCTGGGCCCCGAGCTTCTCACTATGTTTCTATATCATGAGGTTAAATCATCCACCAGAAAAGAGGAGATTCAGATAATGAGGGAAATGGTAAAGAACTATGTGCTCTTTCTCAATTTTTCATATACCGATTGCACTGTAAAAAATGTAAATGGCCATTTTTAATTAATTCAGAGCTCACATAGTCACTATGTAATGACCTCCTGCAGTTATTTATGTTATATGCCCACAAAATATGCCAAAACAGGACATGTGAGACTTAAATTAGATGTTTTCTTTTTGATTGAAGATGTAAGCAGAATTCTTGGTGGGTATTTTAGATTTCTGAAATAAAATATATGCATTTGCTGATAAAAAGTAAATTTTTACACAGGTGCCAAACGTACCAAAGGAGGCAGTGGACCAGTTACTGACATTAACACACAAGCTGCGTGACACAAAGGACCCTAATGTGAGTTACTGTTTCACAACGTAATCATATTGTGTGTGTTGTAATGAGGCGCTATTTACTTGCAGTTTTAAAACAGGCCACAGGTAAGCAGCTAAATGACAGATGAAATACATACATGAGAACTGTTTTTCCTGCCACATATTTGCAATTATCTTTAGCCTGTCTTGATTCTGGCAGACAGTTCAGCCAATCCTGTTCAAGTATTTACATTAGTTAAATGTATAATGTTATAGAAGAATGCCAGAACTTTTTTTTATTAGTCCTTGCAGTTTGGATACCCCCACACTGCAAGGGTTAGGTGATTGTTTTTGTCTAGGTGCTAAAAAGAAGGTATACTCCCCAGATGCACAGATGTACTGGTCTTCAGCATCCTCCTGTCTATACACAGTCTACACAGTGTATAGAACGTGACGACACCAGGATCCTTAGACAGCTGCAGCAGAGGGGGAGAGACGTTTTAGACACCGGTCAAGAACAAGCTGACTCGGATGGTCTAATGAGCATAACTTTTTAATTTTTTTTAAATTTTAGCACCTAGACACAAATGAGCACTTAACCCTCCCAGTATGGGGGTAGCCACCCAGGAAAGGGTTAATACATTTTTATTCCTGGAGTTCTTCTTTTTTTTTTTTAAATCAGGTAGTATTTATTGACATTTTCATTTTTACACACATACACGAAATTAACACATGGACGAGACAAGATCTTACAGTCCCATATCTCTGCAGTTATATGCATGGAATTCAAACGAACAGGTAGATCGGTCTAAAGAAATCAACAATCACCACAAGAAAAACACACTAAAAAAATAAAAAATAAAACATTTAAACAGTAATTAACCCCTACCACAGGGATATGCCTATCACTTTGTTCTTTTCTATTTCTTACTTAACTAAGCACAAAGGGAGTTCTTCTTTAAAAGTAAATTTCATTAGTATATGCAAGTATGTTTGAATAGACCTCGGAACCGCACATATTATCCATTTTAAACTTGTGCAACTTCTTTTTATGAAACCTGCAGGATGACAAGGCTAGAATAGGATTGAAATGAAAAGTATAAAAAGTATTTTTTCAACTTTTTGTAGAGGTAATGGAGAATCTAGTCTTCATGCTCTCTAATAATAATTATAGCATTTATTGTTATTAACATCTTTATTTTATTTGCAAGTAAAAAATGTATGTTTTATATGTTTATTTGAATTTGTCTGTTGCATTTATCATCACAATTATATTGAATTTGATAGGCCAGCCAATTTCTTTTTCTTACTCAGACATTTCGCTTAGTGATCTGGAGTGCTCTGTTCTAATATGGGAAGTAAGAAGTGAATATAATGGACAATTAAGTATACAGACACATGTTATTCATTAGGAACAAAGAGTGCCAAATGTTAAAAAAGAAGGGCTTGTAAAAATAACTAGGGCTGCAGGTTTAAGACTTGGATCTTGCCTATCAGTATGAAGTGGTGTCTGTCCGTGCTTATTTTTAGATGTTTCAAAGTAGAACACTGAAAATTTACTTGTGCTGAATATGTTGTCCCAAATTTCAATTGTTGACGTCTATTTATTTTATTTTTAGCCTAACACCTGTTTCTAGTGTAATTTCACAGCAGAAGACTTTGTTTAATGTTTTGACAAAAAGTATCAAACATATTAAGAACTTAAAGGAGAACTACGGTATGAGGAGAGTGATTTACACTCATCCTCACAGTTAGAGTCAACATGTGACAGTTTCAATGTCACACATCGGCTCTATTGATTGGGAAGTGAGCGAACACATACCGTCGGCTCGCTCACTTCCCGATCATCTCCCTGCAGAGAGCGGTGACTCTCAGTCTCCACTCCCTGCACGGATTCCCCCCTCCCCTCTCTGATCCTCCTGACTGGAGGAATGGACGGGGGAGAGGGCGGGCACAGCCGAGTCTGCCTCTAGATAGCCAGACCCTGCTGTCAATCAGCCAGATGGGTGGATCTCAACAGTATTTCCCACTATATACTGAGCTTTGGGTCACGGGAGGACGTTAGTATATGTCCTCCAATGACCCTAAAGAGAACTATGAGATAAAAAGGTTACCCCCATAGTTCTCTTTTAAGTAATGACACATCATCTTACCTTGACTTATTTTTGCCTGTTTTGATGGTGAGCATAGGGAATTATGGATCTTTGTTTATGATAGAATGATTTTGCCAATCTGTTTTGATAGTGGATTTTGCCAACCCCTGGACATACCAGAACACAGGTGCATCGTTCATGGTGAAAATACAAAAAAATAAAGCGAAATGACAACCCTTCCAAAGCTAATGTTTTAACAGGAACAAAATAGAAACCTTTTCTTTCCAATATCCCTTCTCAAATCCCAGCATCAATCATTTTTTAAAGAACTCTGGGGAATTTCTTTTTTTCCCAGCCTACTGTTACTAGCTTTTGGAAGTATTAAAAATATGTGCTTACCTTTCTGCGTAGCAATGTAATCTTCCAGAAATCCATGGTACAAGCTTGTGCTTCCTGCCCTCTGCCTCCCTCATTTGCTTTCTGTTAAGTTGCCCATACACCTTACAATTATCTGCAGATTTTCTGTGGTCAGATGGAAAAGGTGCAACAGATTGGCCGAGGTGGATATTACTCCATCCACACAGTTAATGGTAGATGGAGGAATCTTTTGCACCTTTTCCATCTGACCACAGAAAATCTGCAGATAATTGTAAGGTGTATGGCCAGCTTTAGACTGCACAGTGGTTAGTGGTCTATCAGCCTAACCAGTGGTCTTATAACCTCCCCCCTGTAGTTCTATTGCAGCCAGCACACACTGCAAGTGGGTGGAGTATGGAAGTCTTAGACTGCTGGTCTGACCCTGCCCACTCTCAGTGCATAGCTCCTTCCCTGAGACTGGGCGGTGCTGGAACTCTGTGTAAAACATGCTCCTGTTCCACACTAGTGATGGGAAATTTGGATCTTTTACAGGAATTGGTTCATTTCAAACTGTTCATTTAAATAAACTGATTAATGAATTGATTCATCGGTTCACTTGATGAGTCTGCTGACAAGCAAGTGAACTGAAGCTCAGGAGCTGACTCAACCTAAAGGGTTAAAGTACCTGCCTAAATGAGGATCTTCACTCATTCATACTATGGGAGCCATCTCTATTATCTCCCTGCAAGGCTGTCTGTCCCTTACCACTGCTGTGTTCTACTAGATGATGTGTTCTACTATGATTCTTTGATTCTTTCAGTGTACTGGGTTCTACTAGAGATTCATGTGATTCTTTGATTCAGTGTACTAGTGTACTATTGACTGAGAACTGTTGTAAGTTCTGATTCTCAGTGTACTGTTAGCTGGCTGATTGGTTGCCGGGAGGGGATGACCTCTCTCATTCTAGAATCATATTACCAGTGCTGCTGTCCTATTGATTCAACACTGAGCCCTTTCAAATGTATCTTACTCTCTATTCCCTGTGTGTGCACTCTTTGTAGCTCTTCCCATCCCCACCTTCAGTTCTGCCTATACACACCTCCCACTTTGTCTATTTCACAATGCCTTATGGGAGATGTAGTCGACTCTCTATGCCAGGATAAGACACGCACTGGTTACCTAGATCCTCCCACTAGCTGCAGGAAGAACTGATCTAATAAGATGATGTGATGTCACTGGCAGCTAAAAATGAGGAGTACAAGAAAAGTAAGAATTGTATCTTAAATTGTTACAGCAGTTTGCTTCCTCTGACCGAGGAGGACCTAAATATATAAAGTCATGTGCATCCTGGAGTTCTTCTTTAAGTGCTCCTCTTTGGATATTGTACTGAGGGATGAGCCTTTGGGTATCAAGTCTCTCTCTCTCCTTTACACCCTCCAGTTTTGTGGATAACTTGGGCTGTGCCTTGTTCTGTACTTTCAGTGTCTAGTCTCATTCATCCTTGACAGCTTCGGCTTGATGTTTTCTTGACCCTAGATACTTGCTTACATGGTTGTGCCCTCTTAATAGTTTACATTTCAGGCTCTAGGCATCATTTTCATCTCAAATCACTTTTGGTATACAGTATAGTTAGGTCCCTTACAGGAGTCCTTCTCTTTGCTTCTTCACCATGCTTAGTAGGCCTATGTCACATGGGTTGGTATTGTTTAATAAATAAACAATTGTTAACCAGTGACCAATATTCTTTGGCAAGATGTTTATATGCACATTGAACACTTAATGTCCTTTAAATTATCATGTAGCTTATATTAGACAGTGACTGTTTTTAGGATAAAGCCATTATAACCACTATTATGTTTTTTGGTAGGGGAAAACCACTTTTCTCTCCCGTTCATTGAAGGACACAGGGAACAGATCGGAGATCATGTACTGTAGGGTAAGATCGCCACCTACAGGAGAAGGACGCTAGGCACAAAAAAACTAAAGACCAATTACAGCCTAGGGGCGGCCCCTGCCGGTGGCCAAACCCCCCACCTGCTGACAAGTCTCCAGTTTTTTGCCTAGCGTCAGGAGTAAGGAGCTAAGAATTTTTTCTCGGTATTCTTACATTCTTTGAGCCTCTGCGGGACATTCCGATTCTGACTCTCTCTCAAGAAGTGGCCTTTTTGGCGGCGGTCACCTCGATCCGCAGGGTTTCGGAATTGGCGGCTCTCTCTTGCTCGTCCCCGTTGCTGGTCCTGCATCGGGACAAGGTGGTTCTGCGGCCTCGGCCGTCTTTCTTGCCGAAGGTGGTTTCGGCTTTCCATCTCAATGAGGACATTGTCCTGCCTTCCTTGTGTCCGAAGCCTGTCCACAGGAAGGAGAGGGCACTGCACTGTCTGGACGTGGTCCGCGCCATCCGGGTTTACCTGAGTGCTACGGCTGCATTTCGGGAATCGGATTCCATGTTTGTCGTCGGCTACCATTTCTCGATGGATTCGCGACACGGTCTCTCAGGCGTATGCTATTAATAGGACTTTGGTACTCACCGTAAAATCCTTTTCTCCGTACATTGAAGGACACAGGGCCCGCCCCTCTGTGTGGGTGTGTACTCCTTTACTGCTTGTTACTAAACTGGAGACTTGTCAGCAGGTGGGGGGTTTGGCCACCAGCAGGGGCCGCCCCTAGGCTGTAATTGGTCTTTAGTTTTTTTGTGCCTAGCGTCCTTCTCCTGCAGGTGGCGATATTACCCTACAGTACATGATCTCCGATCTGTTCCCTGTGTCCTTCAATGAACGGAGAGAAAAGGGTTTTACGGTGAGTACCAAAATCCTATTTTATGTTCTAAGCTTACCATGTGATGGTGACCAAAATAAAACATTTGTAAATATTCTTCTTCATTGGCAGACTCAGTCTTTAGCTTCATCCTTATCTACAAGACAGCTACTTCGCATATGTAGAAGGTTATCAAAGTACCCAGATGAGAGTCTTTATCATGCTGTTAACAAGGCGTGCCTTTCAAGGTATGTACTCTGGCCTTCAAAGCATTGTGACAGTGGAGTAGATTTGTTAGGCAAGAAGAAGCATCATTCCAGTGCCTGTTCTGTATAAATGCACTTAGTCTTAATTATTAACAGATGTGCAGTAGTTTGATATGCAGAGAGTTATTAGTCTGCACCGAGATTGTGTTCCAAAATTACATTTCTTATCATTTAAACAACCTTTGCCTGTTAAAAAAAAAATATGTAAACGGCTAGAACTGGAGTACAGGCATGTACAGTTGATGTTACCTACACCCTGTAATGGTAAATTTTAGGACCTGCATTACAGCAACTAAGGGTTATTTGTCAGCACAGGTCTGATTGCAGTGAAAACACTGAAATAATGGTCTCTGGGACAGAGGTACACTGCAAATCAATTTTCATTGAATCTCTGAAGTGTATCAGTCCACTTGAGTTTCTTGGCTGGCACACTCTGACACAGCCATTGCAAGGGAGTTCCCCCACCCTGATAGTAGAAAATCATATTGACAATTATTGACACCGCTAATGCTAGAACTAATCTTTATTTTATTTGCTAGCTTTTTTTTAAAGATTTAATTTTACATTTTTTTATTTTATCCTGCATGTATATTTTTCTCAATTTAACAAAGAAAATGTTTATTTAAGTCTGTTATTATTTTATTTTTTTAATTTTCTAGATTTTTACCAAATCTTGCTAGATCAACTTTACAGAAATATTTACTGGACTCGGGAATAGAGCAAACCAGTGAGGAGCTAGAAAGGATGGAAAACAGAGAATATAGTTGTAAGATGCCCTATTGGTTTATATAACTACCTTACTGTGTTCATTTATCTTTAGTTCAGCACTTTCAAATTAACTAATTTCACTATGCTTCTGTTAGCCAAAAATATGTGTGATCATTTATCTTTTAAAAATGTGGATCCTTTAAAGGGTACTTTTATGACATTTGTCTTTTGTTTAGGGAATTTTGTATTATCACTACAGTGGCCTATCTTAAAGCACATCTCCCAGTAAAAACAAGAAAACAACCTGTTCCCGGTCCATCTGCACCCATCCAGTGTGTGGTTTAAAAATAAACAAAAAGCCCTAAACTCTGAGTTCATTCTGTAATCACACAATTATCCCTCCAAAATCACCTATTGAACCTATGCGATTTTTCAATGCAAGTCTATGGACCCAAAACGCACGACAATCGCCCGAAAATAGCTCCTGCGCCTTTTTGCGTGGCAGGTGATTTCTACTGCGCGACAAATCGCAAAGGTGTGAACAGCTTCCAAAGACTTCAATGCAATTTGCAATTGCACGGCCACAGCTACGGTGGAAGGCTTGAGGATTCTGTGATGGACAATTGTGACAGCCATTGGGCATTCTCATTGCCCTCCAGACCCTCCCACACTATGGAAAGGAGAACTGGGACCCAGACTGTCACATGTCTGGAGTTTTGGGGCTTTTATGTAGTTTTTCTATTTTTTTCAAACAATGGATTAGGTACTAGAGGTGATTTTTTTTTGTTCTGTCTGGAGATGAGTTTTAATATAGAGAATTAATTGGAAGTGTCTAAACTAAAACCAGTGTCCACCCCACTTTTTTTACATTACATGTCACTCAAGAATTCAATTATTTGTCACTATTTTTCATATGAAAATACTAATACATGTATTGGTACATTTAAACCTTTAGGATCATACTGTGTACATCAGAGAGAGATCTACATCACACTATTTAAAATATGTGGAATAAGATTTGTCTACTACAGTAATGGTATCTGAATTGTATGTGTTTCTGCATTCTTTTACAAATCCATTAGCAGGCAAAACAGTTGTTATAAACAGTTGGCTTATTTTGTAATTTAAACAGGTTAGAAAACCCAAGACCTAAGCTGGCCATACACCTATGGATTTTCTATAGATTGTTCTCAATCAGCCTATGGTCAGATGGAAAAAGTGCAACAGATTCCTCCATCTACACTAAATTGCGTGGATGGAGGAATCTCTCGCTTGGCCAAGCTTCAGTATCTTGCTAGTCGGCCATGCTGGCTGTCAAAATACCTGAACATTCTGAATGGATGCAGGCATTGTTCAGGTATTTTGAGAGTCAGCAGGGCCGACTAACAAGATACTGAAGCTTGGCCCATCCACTACGCTAAACTGTGTGGATGGAGGAATCTGTTGCACTTTTTCCATCTGACCATAGAAAATCTGCAGATAATCTATAGGTGTATGGCTAGCTTTATACTTCATTATTTGGTATATGCTAGTGCATTAAACCAACCAGTAGTGCTTCTCACTGACTTATTGGTGAGTTCTGTTCCAGGTTCAAGGTCTATCCACTCGACAGAGTGCCTATTAGGTGCTTCCAACGTCCCCTCTTAGATTTCCATTTCAATTCTTATTATAATAGGAGGAGAGGAGTGGGAAAAGCTGAAACGCCAAGATAGGTGCAACAGAGCCAGCAATTATGACAGGTAGATCTTGTTGCTGCGGACCTCAAGTGATTTAAAAAAAACCCAAAAGGTGCCATTTGAACATCACCATCTGGAGTATCGCTTTTCGCTTATCTGGAGCTTTGATGCTCATTGCTTATTTTTTCTATTATTTTGAATACAGTTCTACTGTAAATATGAGACCATGTGTATCAATTGATAAACATTGGGTTAACAGACTACTAATGCATTGTTTTTTAGATGAAATAAAATCGGGCATACTAAGGCTTGGAAGTGTGACTGTACCAGTATTTAATACAAATGAGAAGATGAAAGTTCCAGACATCCTGTTCTATGAGAACTCTCAGGTGTGTAGTAATGTCCATGCAGTCCATGCATGTGGTGTGTATGTAGTATACAGTGTATAACTCTATAATCATGAATGTCACTTTTCACTCATTGCTTATTTTTATTGTGTTGATCCACATATTGAAAATCCACTTGAAAATAGGTCTGATTACTCCCTTAAAGCATATTTTCACTTTTGCAGTCAAATAAATATTTGTAAGGTGTATCTATTCAAACAGCATATAGAAGAATATATATTTATTTGCAGCAGGCAACATGGCTGATTCCAGGTTCTTTTCTGAGCACCATCACAGTTTTCTGTCCTTATAGAAAGACTTAGGACTGAAATTTGAGTATTGTGTTTCTTTCACTAATTTCAATAACATACAATGGAGCAGACCCTCACACCTCACAGACCCTCACCCCTCACAGACCCTCCTAATATTACAAAAGAAAGAGAAGCAAGTAGAAATTTAACCCGTAAGAAGCCCCCAAAAAATCTTAACCCAAGTAAAAGCAATTTAAACTGCAAGAAGTGTTTTTTAATATTTTTTTTAGCTTTTGCTATGTGAATAGAAAATGTAACAAATAATAAAGGTGTTATCCCAACTCGGCTGCAAAAGTGACAATACACTTTAACCAATACCTGATTATGAAGTCTAAGGGCCATAAACTCATGCAGAACCTGTTGTGTTGCATACGTTTTAATATATAAAAAGCAGTTTATTGCTGACACAGCTGGACATTTTCTGTTGAAAATCAGAAATTGAAGTATGATTAGAGGTAAAATATTTTAGATTAGGATAGTGATGAGCTGATGGAACCACTGTCAGGTTTATATTGCTGTGTGGGCCCCCGTTAGGGAGGTTTAATCTGGATACACACACAGTGTGGATGAATTAATCTCCTGCTTTTTACATTGTATTCTGACAGCGTCACACACCACTGTGAGAATACCTGAACAATTGATTGGCAGCAAGCACTGTTCGCCTGACAATTTTCTAGCATGTCCCTTCGACAAAAGTTGATCTAATGGTCGAATTTTGTGAAGGAGATAGGGCCACCCACAGATCAAATGTCAATGATTCCTGTTGAATTGGCAGAAATTCGATCTGTTTGTACCTAGATTTATTCTCTTACTGTCCTGATCACCAATGTCACCAGGAATGAAAGTGAGGGCAAATCCAACATTTTGAGTTGCCACCAGCATAGTAGTATAGGATCCAATGGAGACACCTCATCTTGTGAAGGATATCTTGACATTGGAAAGTTATCTTTTCACTTCCTGTTGATTCTACAAGACAGGAAGTAAAGGAAGTCTCCCTAATGTTGGCTTTGATTATACTTTAGAGGCTTCAGAAGTGCAGTATACATTTGCACATCGCCACTATAAATGTGGCAAATGTATTGTAAAAAATATTGTACCTCTTCCTATACTGCCTGCCTTTACTAAGCAAATGACTTTCCCTGGCAAACCTGTCAACCACAACATACATGATGGATTTTTTAAGGGACTCTATCCAAGTGACTGTTAGACCTAAATAGACCCTAAAAACAGTAAGACAATAGTTATTTTTTTAGAACATACAATTAGATTTTCCAAATTGAACTGTTTAGATATAAAAACATTATTTTGAAGTTTTCCTTTGAATATCTGTCTTAATATATATCTTACGTGCACTATATTTGCATGAAAAAGATAGCAATAAAATGCTCATGTTACAGCATTTGTTTAGATATCACGGATGTCTGCAATGTCTGCATTACATTAATCAGATGCAACTGTTTCTAGAAATACACTTAATATGACTTCAAATAAAGAGAAAAAAAACAGTAAGATTGATAGAATATTCATTTGGATCAAAAAGCCTTAAGCTTAATGTCTCGAAATTTCCTAAGATGTGCAGTCGTGCAGATTCTCCAATGCTCAGAGAAAAATGGAGGGTTTTTTCTTATTGGCACAGGTAATAACTTGTTGATTGTGATGAATGATGTTAAATCACTTATACAGTGGGTAGCCAAGTCTCATCAGCACTGACAAGCACTATTTTTCTAAGGACTTTGGTTGACCTACTTCCACATGACCTGTTTCTTGTTCCTCCACTGAAAGCATCACTTGGCTTGAGATAAAACTGAGGGGGTGGAGGGACACATACAAAACCACTGCATTTTGTGCATCAGTCACATAGAGATTAGTTTTTCAATATATATGCAAGCAGCTAAGCCTACTAATTTGTTTATCTGAGCGTGATATTGTCCTCAAGGTAATACAACACACAGCAACAAGAGGGAAGTGGGTCAGCTCACATTTTGGCGGCATCTTGCTACTTGTAATTAGTGACACATTTTTCTCAACAGCGTGGGGAATAAAATGCATTGCACTGTGCTTCACCTACAACTTGGGCTTTTAGGCCAGATTTAGTGAACATTTTTTAATTGCAGACATTCTAATTTGGATATTGCTTATAGGATAAAGCAGTCCTTATATCAATCCCTATGGAGTATAATTTTGCATATGTGACTCACATAACTTCTTTTATTTTTGCTTTAAAGGAGAACTATGGGGTCAGGGCTTTTCCCCATAGTTCTCCTAAGGGTAACGGGAGGACACAAACTAGCGTCCTCCCGTCACCCAAAGCTCAGTATACCACGAGCTGCAGCTCGCGGTATACTGAGACGCCGCAACCGGGACGAATCCCGACATTACTGTCTGGATCCACCCAGCTGCGTGAGTGACAGCTGGCGCTGCCTATCTAGAGGCAGAGCCAGCTGTACCCGCCCCCTCCCCCGTCCGTTCCGCCAGTCAGCGCTGGAGGATCGGACAGGGGAGGGGGGAATCCCTGCAGGGAGCCGTGAGTGACAGTCACAGCTCTCTGCAGGGACAGGATCGAGAAGTGAGCGAGCGACGGTATGTGTTCTCTCACTTCCCGATCTATTGAGCCGACATGTGACAGTTTCATTGTCACACGTCGGCTATAACTATGAGGCTGAGTGATTTTCACTCGCCTCATAGTTCTCCTTTAAATAAACTATTAATATATATTTGGCATATTTGGTAATGCACCTAGATCGCAAAGTCTTACTTTTTTTAATTAGCACTCAAATTATTACCAAATCTGAAATGTAATTGTCACAGATTTTGGTCAATAAAGGACAATTGAACCTACTGAATAACTGTCTTTAAATAATTCCTCTCACTCCCTAAATTGCAGCATCTCAAATACTTACGTTCCTCCTCAATCTAGGGTTCCTTGCTTTGCAGCCCAGCCTACCAGTCGAGCAGCCTTTCCAGTGAAAATGTTCCCGCCAGGGCTTCCTTCTAGTGCACGTGTGCTACGGCCTCATTCATTCCTATGGGTAAGCCATGCTTATGGTGGCTTTCAGCAGTCCAAAAGAGTACAACTTACTCATACAGAAATCTTGTGAGCTGATGACGTCTTGTGCTATCTCCCTGTGCTGACTGTTATCAGGTTGCGTTGCTCCCAATGTTCTCTCTTTGGACTACAAAGCACTTTCCCCATATAATGGAGAAGGGGGAGGTTTACTGTAGTGCTCTCACACCCTGTACTAATGCGGCAGCGCTGTTCCTCCATTGATACAATATTGTGAGTAAGTGTTGTCACATTAGGTCAGGAAACGTGTTACTAGCAAGAATTCCAGCTGAACTTGAAATAGAAAAGCCTGAAGAAAAAAATAAAGTAGCCACCATATCTAAGAGCTGGTAAGCTCCAGTATTTAGAATGTCTGTTCTTGGATGTAGGTTCACTTTAATGTATTGGCATTAATATTGCACAGTATGGGGAAAACATGAACTTGTTTCTATATTTCAATAAATATATAGAGTGTTATTCACGTGGGAGCTGAAGGATCCAGCTGTAGCTTCGGCTGATCCTTCGGCTCTCTTTGGCCCGCCAGAGCCCCTCGGTTCAGTTGAACCGAAGGGCTGCGGTATGGGCTATTCTCTATAGCCCGTACAGCGGCCGAGCGGCTCAGCTGAGCCGAAGGCATATGCTTTCGGCTGGACTGAGCCGCATTGACACCCAAAGCAGGGCGAACAGCCTGCCGAAGGCCGGCCTTTCACCCCGCAAATGACAGCTGAACGGAGCCAGCCATAATGTCACGTGCTGCCTTCCCCCAGTTGTAATGACAGATCATCCTTAAACAATAACAACTGGGTGGAGCCGGCCGTGACGTCATGGCCCGGCTCCGCCCAGTTATTGGCTGGGACCTGCTAGAACACTCTAGAAGGTGCAGGCCAATAGGAAACAGTTGGGCGGAGCTAGCTGTCATTGCTAGCTCCGCCCAATTGTTTTTTAAATTAATTTTTATTTACATTTTAAAAAATATTTTTTTAAACTTTTTTAAAAAACACTTTTCATTGATTTGCAATTTTGCTCGGTACCGCAGAGGTACCGAGCAGAATAGCCAAGCTGAATGTCGCCTGGCAGCACATCGGCTATTCACTTACTGCCGTTCAGCCCCATGTGAATAGGGGCGAACGGCAGTGTGTGAGCTGCCGGTGCTTCAGCTCAGCCGATCCAGATGTCGAAGTCCTTCTGCACTTCGGCTGACCAAAGTGCAGCCGAAGGCAGCCAATGTATGGCTGATTTCAGCCGATGTACGGCTGAAATCAGCCGTAGTGAATAGCTGAATGTTGTTTGGCTCACTTCACTTCAGCCTGGTTATTTACTCGGCTGCCTTCAGGCAGCTTTGTGAATAACTCCCACAGTTATTCACCTTTACCTTTCAAGTCAGTAGTGATGATTTGGTTTAGAGAATCTGCCATGGTGAAATTGTAGCAGCAGATGAATGCATGAGATCTGTTGTTGGTAAGCATAAAAAGTTTCTTTTGTAATAGATGTGTTAAGAAGACTGTTCCTGTACCAATGCTTTTCACTGTAATGTTTTTTTTCCATGATGACAGGTTTCGTTTATTCATTGATATGTTATATGCTATGGAAAGAAACATAAGAAGAAAGTGCAAATTGCAGTGATAAGCTCTTGTGGTCAGAGTAGCTAAAGCAGTTAATAGTTGTACATTGCTGTTGGTACATTTTCTAATGTGTTACCCTTTACGATAAAGGGTCCTTTTCTAAGATGTGCATTATAAACTTTATATATTTTGTACTTGCAGCACATGAGGGTTATGGAAGACATGCTGAAAGATTTTCTTCTTGGTGAACATTTATTGCTGGTGGGAAATCAGGTGAGTTTGCTTTTGATGTTTACAGAAGCATTCATTTTACACAATGGTTTCCCAGAAAGTTGATAAATCTGTGTGCAACAAGAGTTAACAAAGTGCTTATTATTGACTCTAGCAACCCCCTAGTGTATTCTGATCCTTGTTTCATTGTTGTAAGTTTAGATTGATTCAGATTGCCTGTGTCACTTTCCAAGATTGAACGGTTTATAGCCCCCTTTATTCATCTCTAGCTGCAACTGTAGGCTAAAGAAGGCCCATGATTAGAACTAGCAAGAGCATGCCCATTGATTGAAACTTACAATTTAGCTTCCTTCATACCCAAGTCTTGTAACTTCTGTATGTGAACTTTAGATGACTTCACTGCTCTTTGATCTAGCAAACGGTCCGAAGACCCAGTGCATAGTACAGTATTATGTAATACCTGTTCTCATCCTCAAACTTGTGCTACTAAGAAGCAGCATAGCAGCTAAATGTAGGTTTTATTGATGTCACTGGATTCTTTGCTCAAATGTAGGGAATTATGATGGGACAGCCTGGAGGACAATTTAAACAGAGTAGAATCACTTATTTTATGTTTTAGCATTATCTCAAAGTAAATGTGTCCCAGATGCAGTGCTCTGTAAAACCTAAATTGATTCATACAGCTTACTGGATGTTCATCTGCCATAGCAGACAGATTGTCTGATGTGCCTGTGAATAAATGCTTACCTTACACGCACCCACACAACTTGTATGCAGTATGTCATGTTAGCTTTAACAAGTGAAACCTTTGCATCTTTTACTTAGTCTGCACAAAGTAACAGAATATGTTCGCACTAGAAGAATAAAGCTGACACTGTTTACCTGCCTAGGCCTTTTGTTTTTTAATCTAGGGTTTTTGAACAATCAATTTGAATGTTATGAACACACCATTTTGCTCTCCGCTTGAATGGCCAGGTACTTCTAATTCAACACACTGTCTTTCTTTGGTACCCTTTGTAGTGGACCTGCTTTCCCTGAGTCTCTCCAGTGCTCCTCTAGTCACATGCCCTGCTTCTTTCAGGTCCCCTGTGCTGTGAGTCAGTCCCATTATAGCTCCTTCCCCTGCAGAACTGTATGTAGCAGACGCCTTTGGCTTTGATTAAGCTCAAATGAGTGAGTGAAGTTTTTCCATGATAGCTTTAGATTTGTAGATGTTGCCGTCGGTTCGAATTTGAACTTTAGAATATGGAAAAAGTTCGAATTTAAACTCAATGCAAGTCTATGGGGCTAGAACTTTGAAAATCAAATGTCCCCATTTGGAAGCCTTATATGCAAGTTATTGGCTATAAAAAGTGTATGGGGATTCGGGTACTGCCCTTGGGGACATGAACCAATAAAAAATAAATAATGAAAAAAAAACACAGTTTTTAAAGGAGCAGTGATTTTAACATCTTTTAAAGTGAAACAATAAAAATGAAAAATTCCTTTAAATATCATACCTGGGGGGTCCCCTTAAACTGCCTGCAAAGTGGCACATCTGTACGATGTATAGAACCTGCTGCAGAAAAAATTACATTTGTAAAGAAAAACAAAAAAAGCGTGCGGTTCCCCCTCCCAAACAATACATGCCGCTTTAGGTCTGGTAGGAATGTTAGGAGGGATCCCATTGGAAAAAAATGGTGGGGTTTCCCCCTAAAGTCATACCAGACCCTTATGGTGTGGTAGGAATTTTAGGAGGGACTAGCAATGCAGTATACAACAATGCAGAATAACACCAGCTATAGAGAACTACAAATCCCACCAACACATTATACAGCAATGCTGAATACCACCAGCTATAGAGGACTATAAATCCAAGAAATCCATTATACAGCAATGCAGATTAATATTAAGCAACATACTCTGTGTTGCTTACCTGGGCTGGGAGGATTTGCAGGGCTGCGTGCAGTCTCACCAGGGCTGCGTGCGGTCTCACCAGGGCTGCGTGCGGTCTCACCAGGGATGCGTGCGGTCTCACCAGGGCTGCGTGCGGCCTCACCACGCCTGCGTGCGGTCTCACCCAGGACTTCATGTGGACTCACCAGGGCTGTGTATGGGTCTCACAAGGGCTGCATGCGGGTCTCACCAGGGCTGCATAAGGGTCTCATCATGGCTGTGCGGTCTCACCTGGGCTGTGTATTGGTCTCACCAGGGCTGTGTATGGGTCTCACAAGGGCTGCATGTGGGTCTCACAAGGGCTGCATGTGGGTCTCACCATGGCTGTGCGGTCTCACCAGGGCTGTGTATGGGTCTCACCAGGGCTGTGTATGGGTCTCACAAGGGCTGCATGTGGGTCTCACCATGGCTGTGCGGTCTCACCAGGGCTGTGCAGTCTCACCAGGGCTGTGCGGTCTCACCAGGCTATGTATGGGTCTCACCATGGCTGTGCAATCTCACCAGGGCTGCATGTGGGTCTCACCAGGGCTGTTCCGGGTCTCCCCATGACTGCTCAGGCGAGTGCTGCTGGCGGGAAGGAGGAGGAGGAAATGTGCGGCCGGAGTGGCGCTGGAAAAGACAGCCACTGCGAGGTCCCCAGCAGGCTACTTGAGGTCCCCAGCAAGCACTGGACCTCAGGAAGCCGCTCGTGTTTAAACATTTAAAGCGCCGGTATTATCGCTTAGTATCAGGGCGTTTTCACGAGTACAAGTACTCGTGAAAATGCCCAGTATCGGTGCATCCCTAACAGAAAGGATAGTCATTTGTATAAAATTATGAAAGGAATACACCATGTGGCCATTTTAGATACAAATAGCACGTAATGGAGTTGTATATTATTTTAAACAGTTTTTTCTTTAGTATCTAAGTACCATTACTAGCTGGGTTTAGTAATGTTATTGCTGCACATTATTCCATGCAGTATTTATTGCAGTCTCTGTTTTGTACCATATTAAATATTAATGTGTACATTTATGCATACATTTTTTTAAATTAGTGTATTGAATAGTGCCGTAGGATAAATGATGCCAAAATGTATTTCTGGTAAAAATGTTGTCATTTTTTGTGCATTCTACAGCACTGTACCGTGTAAATTAAGCTGAATTTCTACCAGAATACATTTGGGCAGTTATTCTTTTATTCGCTGGGTACAACCTACTGCAACGAGTGGTCTAGGAAAGTTTACCTTATTCCTTTGTGTCTTCCTGTACTATTTGTTGTATTTGCTGTTCCTAGATCTTACTGAACTAGATTAGAAGACTGTGACCTATGCAGTCCTACAATAGGAACCTGCATCCTGTTGGACCATAGCACATACACGGGGAATTTATCAAAACTGGAGCAGACAGAATCTGGAGCAGTTGCCCATGGTAACCAATCAACATCTCTTTTCAGTTTGCTCAGGTAAGATTTGAAAATGAGACAGAGAAGCTTATTGGTTGCAGTGCAAATCTGCTCCAGATTTTGTCTGCTCCAGTTTTGAGAAATTCCCCTACAGTGTTTATGTGCTAATATATGTTTTCTTTCTCATCCATTGAGGAATACAGAAAATCTTAAACCTTCCGGTTATACTGCCACCTACAAAAGGACTTGACACCAGCAAACAAAAAATCTGTAGGTCAGCCCTAGGATAATCCCTCCTACTACCAGCATGCCTTTTCCTACTTTCCTAGGAGGATTGACTTTTCTTAGCTCTGCTGATTTAAGACTTTCCAAAGACTTTCACCCCAAGAGTTTCTTTGTAAGGGCAGAGCAGTTGGGTCTGGACCACTGTTTTGTCCTTAATACCATCAAGGGCCAGATCTCTGTTTTTGCCATTCAAGAAAGGATTCTACAGTTAGTAGGAGAATCCTTTTTTACTTTTCTTTCTCTTTCAAAATCTGTTGTTATTCTTTAGATTAATGATAAATTACATACTTTTTGTGAGTAAGCAATAATGCAGTGTTCAAGTTGGAACAAATAAGCATTTAAGCTTCTGTCTCAGCTTCTGTCTCACTCTCGGTAATTAAATGAGTGCATCAACAAAATGTAAGGATTTCACAGGCTTAATTTAAATATTCAATCCCATTTAAAGGACATTATCATACTTTGCCAGAAAAGTGCATGTTAAGAAGGGGACTTCAGAGACCAAATGCATGTATTTTCCCAGGATAACGCTATTTATTATGTTAATGGTTTTTTTAAAACACAGGACGGTAAAGACGCTCAAAATGATGTCCTATTACTTGTACATTTTCCTAAACCTTACTAATGCACATTATATGATTTTCCAATACTGGGGCAATATGTGAACACAAAAATATAGTAAGACATTATTATTTTATTTTGTATCAAATGTACAGTAGTGCACTTAAATAAAACTGTCAAACGTTAAATTAAAGAAACAAGTTATTTAGGATAGTTGTCTCTCAAACCAAGATGATTCATGGTAAACAGGCTAGTTTAACCAAAAAGGGGCCCTAAACAAGAATCACAGTACCCCCATGCTGCAGACCCCCATGCTGCAGTACTATATGAGAATCAGGTCACCATATCATAAGCTCAGAAACACATTTTTGAGCAGGAATTGTTAACTTATCCCAAGGGTCATAATTCTATTTTGTTACCAGTGGCTGAGCAACTGCTATGGCATGTTAGAAAGAGTCATTCCAGGTTCATGTAGAAGTGCTACCAGAATGATCCCATGCTAACAAAATAGTTTCAGGGGCTGGTATTTCATGTTGTGGTAGATGCTGTAGAGTGAAACTTTACTTCTTTCAGGGTGCATACTTGTTCAACCTTTGTGTGTGTGATTGTGCGTGTGTATATGTGTACACAAGTCCCTGTGTGATCTTGTTTTTAAGAGTACCTGTACCCCTGTATGTTACGGTCTCTGAGGAAGGTATCTAAATGCTTTTTGAATTATTCAATACTCTCTGCTGATACTCCTGCTTGTGGCAGAGAGTTCCAAAATTTAACTGATCTAACTGAAAAGAAGCTTCCACGCCCTTTTTGATTAAATCTTTTCTCCACCAATTTTAGGTGGTGGCTTCTGGTCTTTGTTATGGAGTTTACAGTAAAAGGTTTATTGCTGATGTTGCCATCAGCACCAAACATTTTGTACATCAAAATCATGTCCCCTCTTAATCGTCTCACTTCTAGCATGAACAAGATTACATTTAGGACCTTGTTTCATAGCTGTGATCCTCCAGCCCCCTAATTAGTTTGGTTGCCCCTCTCTGGATTCTCTCCAGCTCAAGGACATCCATTCTGTGGATTGGTGACCAAAACTGGACCGCATACTCCAGATGAGGCGGAACCAGTGATCTATAAAGTGGCAAAATTATTGCTTTATCTCTACAATACATACAAGCTGGTTTTACAGATGGTGGGAATGTGCCAGGAGTGTACACTGTAGTAGACTGTAGTACTACTAGTAGAGTTGCTAGAGTAACAAAGGGCAGATGACAAACTGCCTCCTAGCGGGTTTTTTTGGACCACTTTATACCACCTGGCAATTTCCTATGTCTTATCTTTATCTCTTTCTTATCGCTTATCAATTTCTCTCAAGGACTCTGTTATAAGTAATGAGCTTTCTGTGTTTGAGTTTTCAGGTGAGCACACCTGCTTTGGCCATTAGTCACACTCTTCTTGTTGGATTTCATATTTATTTTATATTACAGAGCATAGACCCTAAAGAACTGGAGCACCCAAAGGTTGGGGAATGCTTCCAGTTGCACATAAATAGATTAAGAAACTATGGCACGTCTCACTGACAGAGTATCCAAGACATTAAAATCCAGAAGCTGACTCAGCCCAACATGCTCCACAACTAACTACAATTTAATATTTGGTTCATTGACCCTATAAGAAAATGCTGTGCTTTGCTGGCCTACATTTGTCTTTTCAAGTCTATGGAAATGGTTCTTTTGAAATGTATAAAAAACTTGTGCTTTAAAGACAATGTTTCATGTTAGCAAAATGGTAGCTACCGTCACTGATTTGGCAGCTGTGACAGAATCTCTTAAATAGATATGTTTTGCAAATGTGTCTTATGTCATGAATGATAAGTAACTTTTCTACTTCTTTATAAACAGGGAGTTGGAAAGAACAAGATAGTTGATAGATTTCTTCATTTATTAAATCGACCACGGGAATATTTACAGTTACACAGGTGAGTACAACAGCTATTGAGGTTATTATGTAATGTTCAGCACTACCACTAGCATGGCATCCATGATATTTTGACCTCACAAAACTGTCCAACTGTTTTTAACACATTATAAAATCTTTATACTACTGATGGTGTCCACAGACTGCCGGATCTCTCCTTTTCAACTTGTCATTATCCAGTTCATTGGTCCTACAGCGCTTTTCATTCAGACTCTGGAGGCATCTGTCTAAAGAGCTTGTTGGTTGAGAGGGTCATTTTTTTTTTCATTGAGATATGGGGTGGCTTGCTAATTGGTCACAGAGATTTTTAGAGATATTGATTATGACAAAACCTTTCAGATGCTGGCTTGTGTTTAATCTGTACTATTAGTTTTGAAAAATCAGTGTATCGGCATTGTAAGCATACCACTTCTAGTTGTGAAAAAAAAAATCAGCCTGTCAATATTCAGCAAGCAACACATTTGTATTAAAGTATGCTACAGAGAGCACACTGTAATGCACACTGTATCTAGTAAAGCTGTTGTGAAGACTGAGATAAATTAAAGCAATTTCCCCTAAGCCTTTAGTAATCCGTAGAAATGGCAACTAGCTGATGGCAATCTTCTCTCAGATCTTGTGAAGAAAGCCATCTACTGTCATTCTGTTTACACCTTTCACATTCAGGAGCTTTGCCTGTAAAGCTTCAGGCTGCACAGCAAAGCAACATAATACATGTTATAAAGTTCTTTTTAGTGGGTGTATGGAAACTGTTACAGACATAGCTTTAATCAGTATTAGTAACACTTTTCATACAATGCATATATTATACTTTTTTGTTTATGATAATAGTGGTATTTCAATGACTACAATAAATAGGATGGATTCACTCAACTAAAGGGATGTTTGCGGACAGTACATAACTGTTGCAGTAGGGAGTCTCACAAAGCAAAACATGTTTGTTTAGGCTTTGATAGACGCATTGAGTCCCTGACTTGTATGCGGTATGCAGTCTCTAGAACAGTGACTTAGTAAGGTTTAGTTTTACTCATGCAGAATACAGCATGCAGGACAGCAAAAGTTGCTATTTACATAAGACTCCTCCCACACATGTGCTTTCCCATTAAGATCGATTAGATTGTAAGCTCTCACGGGCAGGGCCTTCCTTACCATCTTACTCCTTACTACACAAGAAAATAATTTTATATCTTAGAGACTTATTACAGTGAGCATTAAAAATGTATTGATTGCACTTTGCTAGGGAGCAGTAGTTAATATTTCATAGATCTTTTGTCCCTAGTAAGGTCCAAATGCTACTTGTTTATATCTGTAAAAGATGATTGAGCTGTATCATAATGCTGTTTTCAAATGAACCACATACGTATGTTTATTTATCTTTCTGCTATGTGTAAAATTGTTATGCCTTTTAGTCTCCAGTTATTTAGGCTGTGTTTACATGTGCCACATTTTATTTTTTTCACGGAATCAGTTTTTACTAAACAAAACAACTACATACAGACTAGAAAAAAACAGAAAGAACACATGAACAACAAACAAAAAAAAAATAAGAAGAAAAAAGAAATTTCTAGGAGCCCAAAAAAGGAAATAAAACACCACCCGTACCCCCTAAGAACAATGCCCCTAGTTTTGGTACATAAATCATTTTAATTTTAGCAGCCCAATAAACTCTAAGCATGACTAAGAGTCAATTAAGTAGCAGAAGACATACAAAGGGTAAAGCACTAAGACTCCGCCAGCAACAGAAGACTATACGTTCCTAAGTGGCTAAGGTTTGTTTGGTGGGACAGCCATACGTTCAGGATGCAACCACATGGAGTAGACCCAGATCCTCACTTGGAACACTGTTGCTTTTTTTGTGCACATGGAGTAGACTCCTATTAAAAAGCAGGAATGGAAAACAGAAAAAGGCCAAGAAATAAAGATAGTAGGACAATGAAGGGAGGGGGAGAGGCGTCAACCTATTGTATGTGAGAACTACAAAACTTCTAGAAAATCAAAATACACAGTGTAGACAAAAAGTCTAGAAACAAAATCCAGGGTAGCCAGAGAGTCCTAAAAGAATCATAATGTTCAGTACGCTGAGCTATTAGTTTTTCCGACCTCATAAGTTGGCATAATTCTGCAGACCATTCTTGCACGGAGAGAATAAAAGTAGAATTCTAGTGTCTAGAAATTAAGGTTCTTGCTGCGTTTATAAAAAAAATGGAGTAGGGATTTCTTAATTTTAGAGGCTGAACCTGGAAAAATGGACAACAGGGCCATCTCTGGAGTAAGTTGAACAAGGGTAACCTGCGTGTAGACTTGTGAGACCATTTGCCAAAAAGGTTTGATTAAAGGACAGCTCTGCCAGATATGGGTCATAGAGGCAATCTCAACTTGACACCGCCAACAAAGGGCAAACTTCTCAGGGTGAATTTGCTGCACGGTAAAAGGTGAACGGTGCCAACGAGTCAGTATTTTGAAATTACATTCCAGAATAGAGGAGGCCATTCATAATTTATGCGTAGGACAGAAACCCCTAAGCCTGTCGTCTTCCGTAAAGACTGTATTCAGTTCTTTGTTCCAATGCACCCAGGTGATCATCATGAGTGATCAAGCAACCATAGAGAGAAGAAACAAGGTGAGCAGGTACATCTCCTGAAGCGTAAAGCTTTTAGAATTGGGTCAGGAGTCTATAGATCTGGTGTCCCTGGGCCAACACGGCTATAAAATTTGTCAGTTGAATGTATTGAAACCAGGAACTACGCTGTGGTTTCTTAGGGTGGAAGAGTTGAGAAAGAGACTTCACAGTGACATTATGAAAACATTGATAGACATAGGTCAGAAAACTAGGTACATTGCACCTTGGAGGAAAAGCAGGATCACTAAGCACCGGTCTCAGAGGACCACAAGGGGTGGATAACACTTGTACACAGTTTTAATAGACTTCTAAACTGTTACAGACAAAGGGAGGAAAAAAGGTAAGTCAGAAGGACCTTGGAGGAAAAGCAGGATCACTAAGCACCGGTGTCAGAGGACCACAAGGGGTGGATAACACTTGTACACAGTTTTAGTAGACTTCTAAACTGTTACGGACAAAGGGAGGAAAAAAGGTAAGTCAGAAGGACTCAGAAGCAAAGAGGACGGCAGCCATGGTAAAGCTGACAAAGGGACTGGAGAAAGATCCTGCTCCAGCAAATTCCAGAGTCCCGGGTCCTTTGCATCGAACCAGTCTACAATATGAGACAAATGTGTTCCCTATAAAATGTCTCAACATCTGGTAGGGCAACCCCACTTCTTCCTTTCTCAGCAGTTCCCTCATTTCAAAGTGCAATATCGCCATCTTCAGTCGGTGAAAAAAGTAAGCTGCCAGAACCAGTGGAAGGGTTTGAAATAAATACAAACTGCAAGAGAGCAGATTTATCTTAAACAGAGCTATTCTGCCAAACCAAGTGTGCTGTAGGTTCATCCAGGAGTGAAGAGTGTCTTATATATCCTTCAGCAACGGTGCATAGTTAAGATTGTAAAGGTTCAACAAATTAGAAGAAATATGTACCCCCAAATACGTGATACAATCGGACTTCCATTTAAAAGAAAAGGATCATCACAAATACTCCCGATCAACCTTAGACAAGGGCACATACAGAATTTCACTCTAATGCAAATTCACCCAATAGTTGGAGAGATCCCCAAAGACCTTAAATTCCTGCAACAAGGAAGGAATGCCCACCACCACATTTGCCAAATAAACCAATAAGCCATCGGCATCCAGCCCCATTTTATGAATGCGAGAACTAACGTGGAGCTCCTGTATTGAATCGCTGCCGTGGATCGCATTACCTATCCTCTCAATCACTGATACGTACAAAAACTGAGACGGGGCACCCCTGTCGTGTCCCGTTATGAATTTCCAAAGGGGCTGAAAGCAGTACATTCACCGCACCCTAGCAGAGGGACCAGATTACAGGGCCATAATCTTATTCACAAATTTCAGAGGAAACACTGTATGAAGTAGTGAACCCCTGAGAAAGGCTCAGCTCATGTGGTCAAATGCCTTTCCAGCATCGATCAACAAAAGGCATAAGGACGCAAGTCTGTGCAAGGCAAGGATATGAGTTGCCAACACTTTGCCAAAATTGTAGTGTAAACCTTCACATCAACATTTATCAGGGAAAAAGACGATAATTACTGCAGTGAGCCAGGTCCTTCCTATGACTGTTTGGGGAAAGGCCATGAAGGAGAAATCACAATGAAACATGTTGTAACAAGGTTAGGAGATCTCTAAATTGCTTATAAAATTTTGCAGTATGACCATCTGGGCCAGGACTCTTACCCGAAGGTAATGCCTTAAGGGTTTGAAGAATTTCCAGAACGGAGAACGGTTCCTACAGCTCTAGTGCAGTGGTAGGGAAGGTAGGTACAGATAAGCCTGTACCCCGAGCGTGCCTTGCTATTCTGCGGTTAGGGAATATTATACAGTACAAGGAAGTAAAGAAATCAATGGGCCACGTTTTTAAATGTTGTAGTCCATTGTAATATTTTTCAGTCTTTTGTATATGAAATGTTTTGTTCATGGTATACTATAAAAACAATCTTTATTTCTAAATAACACAGCATGCTGCACTTGAAATATAACAAAATCATTTTGAGCATGCTATAGATAGTACTTGGCTTAACACCATTACTGAATTTTTAGAGATGTCTTGAATTTGGAGGGTATGTAATGTGGTAGGCATATAGAATCAACAGTAATAGAAAGTCAAGGTTAGGAAGTATAGGTTACATGATGTGTTTTTGTATATTTTTCTGTGAATTGATTTATGTGTAGGTGGCAGGTGCACTTGTCACTAAAAACAACTAACTGGGACACAATGAACACTGAGTAGTTGCTCTTTTTTCTGTAGTTAACACATCACCATATTGCCTTTTCAGCTGGGGACATTAGCTTTTAAATGGCTATTTCCAGATCTTTGAAAATCAAATGAAGAGATAATTATCTTTTATCTTCTTGCAATTTATTTTCTTCTTACAGACAAGCCTCATTACAAAAACCAGTAACTCCTGCTACATTTAAAAATAACCCTTTGAGCATTAATGGATTTTTTGTACCTCCACTACTCTTAATTAAAATATCAGTTTAAGACAATACCCTGATTTACACAGGCCACCTGTCATGCTCCCTAGTGCCACCATCAGTATTTAATAGGTAATAAATTTTGTCTGTTGATTCACACAACAGCACCCAGAACAAATATACATTTAAATATAGTATTTTTGTGCACTGAAGGTTTCTCTATTATTGATTTACAAATAGTTATATGCTATCCTGTACAGGTAACTTGTAGGGATGCACTGATACCGAGTATTTGGGCGCATACTCACAAGTATTCTCCTCAGAGATACTTTGTATTCGTTTGTAACAGACTAAGCCAGCTCACAGATTCACAACACAATGAGCTGCAATCCGGCTTAGTGGCTATCACGGCTCTGTGATCACAGCGATCAGCTATTGCTAACCACCTAATCTGCTGTTGAGGGTCTGCCTCGGACCCCGAGAGACCCAGCAACAGCAGTAACTCAATGAGCACTGATCCCTCCACGGACCAGGGTTGTTGTACCTTCATGACTGGATTATCCCATCACCGGTCGTTAATGAACTGAAAGAAA
>NW_017306725.1:538350-539757 GCF_000935625.1 Nanorana parkeri
AAGCTGGACTTGCCAAGCATATTATGACAGATAATGCATGAATGTGAGCCAGGATTCAAAGCACTGTTGTCCCTGAGAAATCATAATAGCATTATTATTATTATACAGGATTTATATGGCGCTAACAGTTTGCGCAGAGCTTTACAATATAAGGAAGACATTACAGTTACAATACATTACAAGATGGTAAGGAGGCCCCTGCCCCTGAGGCCTTACAATCTGAAAGAGGAGGGGGAAATGATAAATAAGGAGGGAGCTGTGTGGGGATGAATTATTTGAGAATGTGAAGGTTCAGTGGTTAGGTCGAGGTGGGATAGGCTTCCCTGAAGAGATGAGTCTTTAGGGAACGCCTAAAGGCAGTCAAGGTGGCAGATAGACGGACAGGTTGGGGTAAAGAGTTCCAGAGGATGGGAGAGACTCTAGAGAAGTCCTGGAGGCGAGTATGGGAGGAGTGGACAAGGGAGCTGGAAAGCAGGAGGTCAATGGATGAGTGGAGGGGACAGTTAGGGTAATACTTTGAGACAAGGTCTGAGATATATCCGGGGGCAGCATTATTATTAAGACTGAAGATAAAGGTGGGGCCATTGTGGTAATGAACTACTCTAACCTTAGGAATGGCATTTTATCCATGTTATCTGACACCACAAGCCGTTGCAAGGCTGATAATTACCCAGCGTGCTGAGCAATTTTCCTCCCTCTTTGATTGACATTGGACACACTAATGGTTGGCTTCCGGACGAGATTGCTTCATTTTTGTGTAATGAACAGGCTCGCCTCCCCATCATGTATGGACTAACAAAAATGCATAAAGGAACTTTTCCATTGAAATTCAGACCAATTACGACACAAGTTATCTAATTTCTGGTGAAATAGTCGTTACTGTTATCAGGTCATGTCAGAAAACTAGTTTGTCTGTTATAATGTGAGAGATTACATTTCCACAGATAAAAATGCAGCTAAATTATCTGTAGACATTACATACAGTTTTAACCATCTTTTGCATATTGAAAGTGATAAAGTGTTGTTAAATATAAGTTAGTAAGTGCTGCCAGACAGAGAAAGACCACTGACTCCCTGTAAAAGCTAAAATTAGGACACTAAGCACAAAAACAAAAGACAGCATGGGGAGCCCCTGCTGGTAGTCAAACCCCATTTGCTAACACAGCCTATTTTTTTTGCCTAATGCCTCATTGGACCAGTTGAAGAGTCATCTGATCCTGGTTCAGTCATTAAACACCATGGCCATGATGTATGCCTGCTGAGGGGCTCCAAAGCGTGGATGCTGCTCTGAAGGTCTCTTTCATCCTTCATTGGGCAGAAGAGCACCTTTGTGCTCTCTCCATGGTGTACATTCCGGGAGTAGACAAACGTTGAGCAGACTATGTCAGTGTTCTGGCTCCGGAATGG
>NW_017306725.1:539894-590251 GCF_000935625.1 Nanorana parkeri
GTCTCCTTGGCGACAATCTTCAGGTGGATTCAACAGACCATCATGCAGACCTATTCTCTTCAAGGTTTGCAACCTCCATCTTATGTTATCACTCATTCTACTAGAGCAGTGAGTGGGTCCTTAGCTTTTTGTCATCAGGACTCTATTTCTAAGTTTGTAAAGCAGCCACGTGGCCCTCTGTTCATACCTTTACCAAGTTTTATAGAGTTGAAGTTCTTGCCTCCTCAGATGCCAGTTTTGGGCGTAAGGTGTTGCAGGTGGCTATGTGATTTATTGACCTTGACCTTCTACATGTGGTGGTTTCCTCTTACCTCCCCTTGTTGTGTTACTGTTTTTTGACGTCCCAGTGCTCAAGAGCTGATCTTTACTGTCTCCTTCAATGAAAATGGGATTTTTGTACTTTCAGTCCTTTTCTCTGCAATTATTGAAGGTATGCATCACCTGCCTTTCTGTTGTTTGCTGTTGCTGATTGTTCGTTTTGTTGAGCTTTTTACTGCTTGCAACTAACTGAGGCTGAATTAGCATACAGGGGGTTGGCCACCTCTAGGCCATCTTTTGTGTTTTTGTGCCTAGCATCCTACTGGGTTATACTGCAGGTGGCAATATAACCCAGTGGTATATATCTACTGGTCTTGAATGTGTGTTTCAATGAACACAGAGAAAAGTACTTTATGGTGAGTGCAAAAATGCAATTTTTGGCCCTCCCAAGCCTCATGATCCAAACCCAAACCAGGCCCTTAGTCATGTCTGTAAGTCCTGGCCCTCCGAGCCTGCTGAATCTGTCAACAAGCACTCTTAATTTTGAAGGGACATCTGTCAGCCTTTTTGGTCTCCTGTGTCTGTGATATTCACAATGCCTTGATCTGTCCACTGCACCTCAGGTCTTCATCAAGGTTCCTGTCCCTGTGTTGGTTTTGCTTTGGTCTCAGAGGATCCCCATAACAGGGCACTAGGGCAATCTTCTGCTCAAAGAACAGTCAGTGCAAGCATTATCATCTGCCCTGCATTGGAGAATACAAACCCTGCAGAGCTTTGGATGTGTCCTGGTTTTCCAGAATTCAACATTTGAGCCCTCTCATTGCTTGAAGTACCTGGGCCTAGCCTTGGACATGGCCCTGTTCAGGGTCTTCCTTCCCCCGGACAATATCCTATCTCTTCTTGGACCAGGTGGTCCAGGAGTCACCTGTCCGCGCGTTTACTTTGCATGAAAGTGCTTGATGGTGGCCACCTAAAAGGCAGTCCCTTATACACTTGTTCGCACCAGGCTATTGAAGCTCAGCACTCTGGCTACATGAGGCAACAGGTTCAGTCCCTAGACCTCCCCAATAGCTTTTCCAGTAAGGCCAGTCTTCCAGACCTACTGTCCCAAGGACCAGTTGTCCACCCTGCTTCATGGTCACTGGCTTTATCCCAGGAAGTACTGCATGGGACACATCTCATCTTTCTTCCAGTCTGTCCAGTGACCAGTTTTTAACCTTGAGTACTATCAAGGGCCACATTTCAGCCTTGATAATCATTTGCAAAGGCCGCTTGCCTCTCAGTTTATGGTGACGGTCTTTGCGCATGGGGTCACACACCTTCATCTCCCCGTATGCACTAAGGTGACTCCATGGGAACCTAGTCATGTCAACACTGCAGAAGCTGCCTTTGAAGGAGATATCACAGGCCTTACTCACTCGCAAAGTAGCCTTCTTCTGTGCCAAAACGTCCTAAAGGAACTTCTCTCCAATGTTTGGATGTGGTCTGGGCCATTTGTATTTACTACTTACTTACTGCTACTACTATTATCCACAAGTCTGACTCCCTTTTGTCATTTCTGAGGGTCCCCATATGGGGCAGTTGGCTTTTCGTTACACTGTCACTAGGTGGATTCGGCAAACTATCACTCAGTCCTATGAGTTGAAGGGTAAAGTACTCCCCTTCCTGGGAAGGCTCACTCTACTAGGAGCGTTAAATTCCCTGTTAGGGTTTGTTTGTGTTTTCTCTCGGGCTTGTCAGACATTGTTTGCTATGCTGCCCACCCCTCTGATGTACTGCTTTTGCAACAAAATCATCTTTAACCATTGACCTAAATGGCAAGCTGTTCAGCAGGTCTACATACTTTAGATTGAATTTTCATTGAATTCTAAGTGCCTGAAATACTGACAAAGCAGTTTTAATTATATGAAAGGAGGGCAACAGAGAAATATTCAAAAGGAAGAACCTTTTTTAATCTGTCCCTTCTTAAATAGGCTACCCAACGCTGATAATTATGTTACTTCTAACAAAAAGCTAGTCTTGATTTCATGCCCTGTTCTGTTCATTTTGTTTTCAGTTATATAAGTGGTCTATTAGCTTGGGAAATCTTTATTTGCACTGACAAAGCCACTCCCTGGAACTAACAAGTAGTTGGATATGACTAAAATATTATGGAAATGTTGTATTATGCTTTATTTTATGTGTATATACATTGGTGAGAGATGATTTATTATTTCTGTATTCTGTCTTGGATATTCCCAGTCCTCATTATTGTGTATTATGTCAGTTGGTTTGTCTAAATTGATCACTCTCTCAATGATAGCTTGGTCATTACTATGAACCAGCGATAATAATGATGATATACACAGAGTCTCTTTGTAGCTTTGTCTTAGTATAAAGTGTAAAGCTGTATAGTCATTAGTGTAATAGTGTGCACTGGGTAATGATATTAATAATAACTTTTATTTATATAGCACTTTTAAAAGCCAGCTTCACAAAGTGCCTTACAAAAGAGTATAACAAAGCTTACAATTAAAGAACACAAAAATGAAACAATAACATGAAAAGGTGGCTAAAATTAACAGCAACTAAATATGATTTAAAGAGGAACCCTTATCTTCAAAATAATAACACAGGCACCTTTAGAAATGTTCAGTTATGACAATCTGCAAACACATACTTCTAGATAATTGCAGGCTTTTTATTTTTTTGCAAACCTTATTTTTCTTTTCTTTCTGAGTCTTCTGACAGTGGTCATTTCAACTAAGGGCAGGTTACTAGATCTACCTTTACTTCCTGGAGCTCTGGCACATGCGACCATGCACATAATCTCATGGGAGGAAAATGCCTTTCCCTGAGACCTCATGAGGTTACAGATGAAATTTCCCAGCAATGTTCTGCTGATGTAACCTTCCCAGAATGTAGTTATCACGTACCTGAGGATGAGACCGGAAGATGGGGAGGCGTCTCTTGCGACTCGTGTCCTGTGACCCCTGGAGTTTGGAACAGGAGGACGCAGAGCAGCGAGGAGCACAAGTGCCATGTATTGGAGACAGACACCGTGCAGAAGACTTCCTGTGGAAAGGTCAACAGGCCTAGGATCAAACCCGCCGGGCAGTGCAGGAACAGACTCAGGAGCCAGAAGTGGTACTCGAGGAAGCCAAAGGTGGGATCCAGCCGGACAGCGAAGCACAAAATCAGCCGACAAGAGCAAATCCAGGGAAAAGGCCGAGGTCAGGGGCAATCAGCAATCAGAAGAGTAGTCCAGGGCAATCCAAGTCAAACAGGTCATAGGCAAATCGACAGAGGCACAGGCAACACAAGCTGACAAGACCATCAGCAATGTGAAGCAGGTAGGCTCATCCTTATATAGTTAATTGAGGCAACTACCTCACTTCCTGTACGCCATCCATCCACGCGATTGGGCTTTTGCGCACGCGCGGCCGCCATTGTGCCTTTACAGTAGTGCTTGGGCACGATTAGATCATTTGTGCCAAAGTGGACCAGAAAGTGGAAAAAAATAAATTGTAAATAAAATATGTTTGTTTACCTAATGAATGTAAGATCATTTCATTTCAGCATGCAGAGCTGTATGCTGATGTGATTTTTAGTCAAGAGGGGTAAAGGTCCACTTTAAGTTGCTGTTTAACATAAGTTGATTGTATTGATAATGTTCACATTCTCAGGCAGAAAATTACAAGGCTTTGAGTTGTAAGGGCTCATACACAAAGGGGCATGGGCCCTACAACGTACATTTAGGGTGTATTTCCCCACTCAAGAGCCACAGGTGCTGCATATAGCCCTTCATAGAATTTAGTGGCTGTATGAGGCTGTACACTGAAAAACATACATGTGTACGGGCACAAAACCCTGATTTAAGTCTGTACATATGTAGGTTTGCGCATGTTAATGCAAGTCTGACGTTTGCCTGTGTACAGCCGTATACAGCTGTACGTAGCATCAGTGGCTCCTAGGTGTGGAAATACAGACAGCTCCCTTCTCAGATCCCATTTTAAGTCTCTTTCTCCTAGTTTGGTGGTGACCTTAATCTGCTAAATTGAGTCAGAATAGATAGACTCTCTTAAAGGGAACCCCTTCATCATTAGGGCCCACCCTTGGGTCATTAAGCTATTGGAACAAATGTTTTGAGCCTTTTTCAATTGTGATGGCTTGTTGCAAGCATCAAAATGTACCGGTATATCTTGCATGGGATTGATGTCCGTACAAACCTACAAATGCTTTTCTTCAACCACACCCATGGTTTAGTTTGGGACAAGGTGACTGAATCCTAGAATAATGTGTTGCAGGACTTGTTGGCAGGTGTGCACTGTTATCTGTTAGTCCTTATTTACACTCTAGTCTAGATGTTAAGTGGAATTATTTCTGCACATCCTTCAGGTAGGGTGTTTTGATGCACCAGGTTAGTTTTGAGGTACCCTCGGTCCTAGCTATCCCCTCCCTCTTGCTTGTTTTAATTCCCGTTCCGGATAACTTCGGGAATGGTTCTCCTGGAGTTCTTTCTAGGGTTGAGAGGTTTTATATTGTCTACCATTGGGATACAGCTCTTACAACTTTGCTATCTTGCTACAAGTTTTGTTGCTTGACCAGGCAGCCCTTTCCTCATCATGTTTCTTTGTTTTGGAACATCAAGTTGATACTCTGTCTTTATCCTTGGTCATGGAAGTTCCTCTATCTTGTAGAGGGCTTTGCCCCATCTAGCCTTTGTTCGGGAATTGGTGTCTTCGGATACCTCTGACATGCAATAGTCCTTTAAACTTTATTGGTCCTATCAGTGGCTGTTGTCCAACCTCAGTTGGACTGCTTTTGGATGTCCTGACTGTCCCTCAATGGAGGATAAAGAAATTAAGACTTTTGTACTTACTGTAAATTATTTTTCATGTAGTCTATTGAGAGACATAGGTACTACTCCTCTGAGTTTTTCTCTGGCCCTGCGTGTTGCTTTCTTAGAAAACTGAAGCATGGTGGGTATAGGAGGGGTTATACGGGGGGCTTGTTTTTCTGTTTGCCAGTGTCCCAACCTCCTGTAGGTGGCAGTAAACTCGACTGTAATAGAATTCCTGTGTCCCTCAATAAACTACAAGAAAAATATTTTATGGTAAGCACTGAAGTTCTCCATTCACTGTAGAGGGTAAATTTGACGGGAGCAGCAACACCATATGTGGGATCTTCCTGGGATGGCCAGCAAGGGTTGGGCTGGCATGCAATAAATAAAGCAGGGTGTGATTACAGATCCTTTCTATTCTTATGGAACTGAGAGAGTAATGGGAAGCTTTGTCCCATCAAGACTTGAAAATCATTTTATAGGCTTACTTTATTTAGTTCCTGTTGTTCCCAAAGTTCCTGCTGTTCCCAAGGTGTATTGTGCTTTTTCTGAGTTAGGCTTACAGACATAAGAACATATTGTTCATATGTGTTATCTGACTATTGTTCATAAGGGTTGTAATTTGCTTACATTGGTTTGATCCCTGCTCTTTTTGTTTGTGTCTTGTATCGAAGGACATAAGAACAAACATTTTAATACTTTCTTTCCATTCCCCATTCTTTTTTTTTCTTACCAAATTATGATGTACATATCTCCTAATTGTCATTTTAACTTTGTTTCTAGATTGTATCAGTGGGAAAGGTTAAACAAAGTTTACATTATTGCCACTTAGTGCCGAAAATATTTCTTGTATGTTTCATTAGGGTAGTTTTAATCAACCACTTCATCTTGTGTACAATTTTGTAAAATAACAGGGGGTGTGTTCAACTATGAGATAATCGCAGTGTGTTTAACTTGAGTCCTTGGTTGCTTAAGCAGATCCATTCAGGGTAAAATGCACGTCTGTTGCAAGTTATTTTCAGCCTGGTCTGGCAGGAATGCTGAAGTCATACAGAGGTTGCTCGACTCCAAACCACTGTTGTAAAGCATTGAAAATGTTTATTAGAGATTACATAATAAACCCTCCTTTTCCTTGCTGGAAGTCAACACAGGCGGGTCATGTTGTTATTTCTGTAACAGATTTTAAGCACAGGCAGCCAAGTCTGTATTCCTACATTCTTAAATTGAATGTCAAATATAAATACAGATGGACAAGATTCTGTTTGGAATTAAACCCTAAAATGCTGTGTGTGATCATTCACCATCTGTTTATTGAACACTGTGCCAAGAAATAGATTGGATACATGAAGCACTTAATATTTTGTAGTGTTATGGGTCTCAGCAGAATGTGCTGCAAAGCACTAAAATGCTTATGATAAGACCTGCAAGAATGCTTGCTGATTAGGAAAGTGCCATATGGTCTATAGTAAGGTGCGAATTTGTGTCTATATAGTATTTAGCTTGGTAAGTACATTACTTTTCAGTTGTGATATCCTGTTGATAGAACATTACTTATTTATGTTTTCTCATGTATTTATAGGTAGAGAGTGCATCACAGGGAGAAAGAGTTTAGTTAATCCATAGCTATATAACATTATTATTTCTTTAATTTCATAATCCAGGTACATAATAAAATTAGGAAACGTACAGTAAGGTAGTATAGTACCTTCAATATGTACAAGTTTCCTTGTGTGTTCTCACTATTGCAATTCACAGTGTACTTCACACTGAGCTATATTTTAATTTTAACATCTGTTTGACAATATTAAAGTGGATAAAACCTATTCTTAAAGCCCAATTGAACCTTCAGTTTAAATCAGCTAAATGCATTCCAAGTGCATCAAAACAAAAGGTATTTAACGTTTTACAGTTTTTCTTCCTAAAGCAGCCAAAACCTGATTAGAAAAGTCTGTCTCCTGCCAGCAACTGCACAGTTTAACCCTTGCTCTTTGTGTGGAAGCAGTGGTCTTATGTCAGAGGTCTGACACACTGCTTACTGATTTAGACCTATAGCTTTACAATCAGCAAAGCTCATGCTCTCCACTCATTAGAGCTTTGGCTGTGACTCAGCAGGGGGTGTGTCAGACCTCTGCAAAAAGATCACTGCTTCCCCACACATAGCAAGTGTCCTACATTGCAGCATGTGGACAGGGGACGGGCTTTTCTACTAAGGCTGTGGCTGATTTTTCAACAAAATAAACTGTAAGACTTTGTACATATTTTGCTTGTATGCACCTGGAATGTGTGTAGCTAATTTAAATTGAAAGCTCAGTTGGGCTTCAACCTAAAGGTTAAAAGGCAAAAAGGGCTACATTAAAAGTAGCCCCAACTCGTTTCTTAGCACACACTGACCAATGCTGGCTTCTAAGTGAATACTGCGCAGTAACTACCAATGTGTAGCAAGAAGCTATGTTTGGTGGGTCGAGAATATGGCATTTTCAACTAGAATATGTGTTTGCTAAGGAGGCATGTACCATGCTGTAACGGCTATTGGGAAGAACAAAACCCCAATATAGACCCAACAGTTGGGAGCTGCCTCTGTAAAAGTAAAACATTCACAAGTATAAGCAAATTTCCCTCCAAAGCTCATAGAAGTCAATTGGTTAGCATGTCATCAAGATTGATTCAACAGATAGACAGTGCAGTGAAACTGAAAGATATTCAGCATCTTGCAGTAAGGAGGGTCCATGGAGGCAATGTGGAATTCCCTGGTTCTGAAAGGATAGCTTAAAGGGAAAACCCCACCAGCACTTGATTTTGTGGTTTTTCTAGAATTTGCATGAATGGCTTCAGCTCTTTATGTCTCTGTAGGGATTGCAGTGCCAGGTCAACACAAGTTTCATATTTATGAGAGTGGAAGGTTAAGTCCTGTTTGGACCATGCCACTTGTATGATGGCCTCTTTGGCCTTGTAGTAAGTGAGTTTAGCGATTATATCATCGCTAAACCCTTTTGAAGCCCAAAGATCTGTGGTCAGATTCTAATTTTCACCTGGAGCTCCAAAAGAAGTTGCTGCAGAAGGGGTGTAACAGTGCAGTTCCCATCGCCCATAAATTCAGGCAGGCCCCAGATTTCCTCTCCTATACCTATTGTCTGAGTTGATTAAAGTGTTTGAGAGGTCTATTTTCATGAGGTCAATATCTTGTTTATGGGACTCTATGACAGAGATTGCAGATGTGATAGAGATTTTGTGTTCCAGGTCATTAATGTACGTGCCCAGGTCCCTAATTTAATGGGTTAATGCTGTAGTGCTAAGTAGCAACAGTAACCTTGTGAAATAAGCTTACATTTCTTTAAGAGGGTAAAGTCCTGGCAAGTCACCTCCACCCAGCGGAAGACTGGGCATGCAATGTGCTGTCATTGGAATCATTTATTTGATCACTTCCTTGGAAGATTGTTGTAGTTCAGAGGAAGTTGCATAGCCGCCATCTTACTACTTTGGTGTGTAGCCAGGGTAATGGTCAGTTTACCAGATTTTTGACTGCTTGCTGAATACGTTTTCACCATATGAAATTCCGTTGTACAGTTACAGGATAGAATAAAGGAAAAGGGCCAAATATACTCTCTTGGGTTACTTTACTAAAGGCAAATAGGCTGCTTACTTTGCAAGAGAATTTTCCCTTCGCTAAGGTGAAGCTCTGCTGACCTACATCTGTAATCCTGCTTCACTCCACTGTCTATATTGCTGTCGGCACACCTGGACAGAGAGTAGTCAAGTTAGCATGCAGCTGGAAATCCAAGTGAATGATTCCTTCTTCACTTGGATTCCCCCTTAGATTGTAAGCCCCCACGGGCTTACAATCAGGGCTTGCAAGCTCCTTACCATTGTGACTTGAATTGTATTTCAATTACAATGTCTTCCCTATGTTGTAAAGCGCTGCACAAACTGTTGACGCTATATAAATTCTATATAATAATTATTATTATTTTAAGGTCCTTCACCACTGTGGAGCGGGTTTTCCCCTAAACTGACCCTGTGAGCTCAGGGTCACTCTGTATGTTAAAGCATACCTGTAATGCTGTATACCATCACATTTGTTGATATGCTGCCTCTTCACTTCTCCCTGTCTGCTGATAGCATTTGACTGACCAGACAGATGCAAATACCTGTTTTCACCTGCTGCACGCAGTGGCTCCTCCCAGCACCTTCAAACTTCTTTTAGTGATTCATGAACCAGTGCAAGAAACCGCAGCGTGGAAAGGGGGAGCTGCTATTCCACACCCCAAAGTGTTGAATACCTGCAGCGCCCAAGAAGTGAAGAGACAGCATATCAAGACACAGTCCCACTGTGAAGGTAAGTATATTCCCTCTTCTATTACAGGTATGCTTTAACACACAATTCCGATCCTGTGCTGACAGGGCCATGTTAAACCACCCAGTTCTTATGGTAGTTCAGAGATATATGAAATACATTTTGTGTGAATCCTATCAGACAGAATTGCAATAGTGGTTTATCTAGATCAGCGGCTTGTATGTGAAGTCCTCCACAATTTTCAGTTACAATATAAAAACAACACAGTTGTCATTAATTTTTGTTTTTGTTTTGTTAAATCATTGTGTGATTTTGTTTGCAGGGACACAACTGTGCAGAGTCTCACATTGCAGCCTTCTGTGAAAGACGGTGTAATAGTATATGAAGACTCACCTCTGGTATGTATTGTATGAGAGTTTCCAACACTGAGTGGTTACTTTCTTTGATACTCAACTTAAGCTGGGTACACATGAAGCAAATTTTGGCCAGTTCAGCAGGAATTGGCAGAAATTCGATCCGTGGGTGGCACTATCCCCTCGACAGAAGTTGATCATTAGGTCTTCTTTTGCCAAAGAGACTTGCTGGAAAATCTTTGGCCAGACAGTACTTGCAGCCAATCATAATTTTTAGAATTGTGTGTTTGTAATAGAATCTAGGGTATCATGTGATGGTAGCATTATTGTTATAATTTCATTTATAATTTTATAAATTCAGTGAGTTTATTTGTTTCTTAGTGAAAGTAGTTGTCTTCCCACCAATGGGTCAGGGTTAGATTTATTCTGAAAGTCAATTGGGTGAATAGTTAAAGTAGCATGCCTTCCCGCTCTTTCTTGACTATAGCACCATGTTTGATCAGGACACCTCATATGTATGCCTTGTTGGCTTCTCAAACTATGATGGGGTTTGGGCCATAGATCTTAGCCAGAGTTACTTTAGAAGGACCAATCATAACCTTTAGGGAAAAGGTATTTGTTGTCACAGAATAGGAGTCCAGGAGTGTCCAAGGGACTGTTTGCGAGAACAATATAGATACTCTAATGAATTTTGATTCTCTACAGCAACTGTGGTGGCAGATGGGGAAATGGCGCCCTCGGAGGGAATGGGCTTTCTGTTCTCTAAAGTGATTTCTTTTGCAGTATGTGTCTTTTCAAGTTTTGATGGACTTTTTCTTTGGGAGTGTTCAGGTCTTTGGCATTAAGGGAGGTTATGTTAAAAAGCCCATCCTGTTGTCCTAGGGAGGAAGGAGGGAATAGGCAGAAGGGGGCCTGCAGGCATTACAGAGGGGGTTAATGGAAAGACAATACCCAACTAGTGGTAGCTGTGTACTGTGCCTCATGTCTACCCCAGGTCACCTGTTCTGAGGAAAATTTCAAGCCAGCAGGAGCAGGCTACACAGCCAGCGGACCTGGGAAGTGCAAGGGAGCTATGATGCAGCTCTTTTGTTTGCGTAGTGGGTGCCTCCATCGTCTCCGCGGACTGCAAAGCTGCTCAATCTGCCTAACCCTCTGTACTGGGGAAACAGTCCCTTAAGAAAGTGCATCACACTAGAGTCTCCCAGAGTGCCAGAGGGGATCTCTTGTTTAGTCTACCCCAGCGGTGTCACCCTGAGAGTAAATAAAAGTAAAAAGAAAATACTGGTAGCACAAGTAAGCCAAAGAAGTATAGTGTTAACCCCTATTGAGGGGTCTAATACAGATATGAACATGCATATGATTTGCCTTAATCAGCTACAGAGTGGTGTGGGACCATCAGTAGGGAACATCGCCTTAAAAGGGGTGGTTGATGTACTCCACGGGGGGCGAGGGTTGCCCCGAAACATGTGACAGGGTTAGTGCATTAGTTAGGATTACAGGTGTATACAGGTGGTGAAAACTACCACGAGTCCTTTGCTGAGTCTGAGGGAAGTATCTCTTGGTGTTTAAACCCCCAGTGTCCTTGAATTGCATCAGTAGGATCGGTTGAACTGGAAGTCAGCTTGGTCAGTATAGGTAAAAGTGCTAGTTGCCTGGATTCAACACTTTAAGACACTGACGTGCATTGCTAGTAAATCAGTGCTTTGGCTTGCCTTCTTCCATGCCTCTCAAATGTTCAGTGAGAATGCCTAACATGTAGCATTCAGCTGTGAAGCCCTGGAGGCCCTTGGTGTTTACATTAGCAGTTTGTAAACTATGCTTTAATGAAACGTGTATGAGTTTGTTTGAGTATGCTGTTTAACAATTTAGTCTTTACTACATTAGGTTTTTTTTGTCGTGATGAGTCCTAAGTCCTACGGCACAAATGGCGTGCCTCTTTAAAGTTGCTGTGCTGGTCCAGGACTTAGTGCTTTCCCAAGAAGGAACGATCCCTAGATTGTTTAATCATATACTTAAGTTGAATTGCCCTGGGTTATGACAATTTTTACTTTGAAACCACGGTATTTCCATCATGTATTTTCTACATATCTGCATGTGTAGAGCAGTGTTTCCTGTCAAGTTATGTACTAATATGTCCATTAAATAGTTCAGAGGGGTACTTTAGTTGATTGTAGCAATATTTGATTGGAATTAAATATCTATTGTAATGCTTGTTTCCTTACAATGCTATGTTTATTTATAGGTTAAGGCTGTTAAAAAAGGCCATATCTTGGTTATAGATGAGGCTGACAAGGCTCCTACGAATGTCACCTGTATTCTGAAAACCTTAGTAGAAAGTGGAGAGATGATACTGTCGGATGGGAGGCGACTTGTTGCCAGTAAGTAGTTTATTAATGCTATTGTCATATCTATATCTTAAATGCATAAGATAGGCAAGCTTACTGGAGTTTTCTGGGCTCTCATTCCTCTGTTGCATTCGCCAGCCAGTTTAAGAATTTATTTGAATGAGGTCCTAGGTGTTCTCTATTTTCTATTCACCTTACATAATTATTTAATGTTTCGACAGTTCTCAGAACACTAGAGTGCCCACAGCAAGAAGTTTTTTTTTAGCAGTTCTGCCAAGATAAAGACAAAAAGCTGTAGACTGACTGGCTAAATTTACTGTATGAATTTAACATTTTAAAGCCCAACTCCTGGGAAAAACTATTCTTCTAAGCAGGGACACAGATGACAAGAAGAAAAACCTAGTGTAGGTTTTAACCTTTCCCAATTCTGTCTAAAATGATAACGGTATGTCTGGAAATGGACTTTAATTTTCAGTTTTTACTGGAGTGCAGATTTTAGGGCTGCAGCTAAGGATTATTTTCATAATCGATTAGTTAGCCAATTACTAAGTTTGATCGATTAATCAGATTAAAAAAAAAAAAAGCTCCAGTGATGGACTACTAGTTTCTATTGAGATTGTAGTCCATCACGGGAGCAAGCTTGGTGCGGTGGAAGTAAAAAAAAAAAGTGTGGTGTGCAATATAGTACATTATACAGCGGCGCAGTGCAGAATACCAGCAGCTATAGAGGAATGTAGCAATAGTACATAATACTATAATGTACTATTGCTGGGATTTGTAGTCCTCTGTAGCTGGGGTTATTCTGCATTGCGCTTTATATATTGTATTATTGCTGGGATTTGTAGTCCTCTATAGCTGGTGGCATTCTGCAGTGCGCTGTATAATGATTATACGGCGAAATGCAGAATACCAGCAGCTATATAGGAATGCAACAAATGCCAGCAATTAGTACAACATTATACTATAATGTACTATTGCTGGGATTTGTAGTCCTCCATAGCTGGTGGTATTCTCCATTGCGCTGTATAATGATTATACTGCACAATGCAGATTACCACTGACCAGTAGGAGTCAGGAAGCTCACCGGGAGGAGAGGGCCAGACACATGTCCTCAGCGTGGGCGTGGCGTAAGCAGCGTCGCGTGAGCGGTATGCCAGCGTAGGCGCGAGCGGCTTAAACGATGTGGGCGTGGCGTAAGCGGCGGGCGTAAGCAGCGGGCGTGAACGGCGAGCAGGAAATTTGAATTTTAGCCGACGAATCGACGATGGAAAACGTTGACAATGTTTTCCATCGTCGATTTTAATCGACTTAATCGAATAATTGTTGCAGCTCTACTTCTAACATGAGTATACTTTTACTCTCAGGCTATCCATTTAAAATTCAATCAGGGTAAAAAATTATACTTTTGAGTAAAAGTCTTCAATGTGGAATTTCTAAAATTGCAGTTTTGCATCCCTTACAGACTCTGGTGGTATAATAGCCTGGACACAATTTCTGGCTTTCCCCATCTCTTTGGCAATTATAAAGTCAATCAACATTGTTTCTCTTCCTTTGCACATTCTTTCACTCTAATTAGGCAGCTACATTTGTAGTCCTGACTTACCAGCGGCGAGTGAGGGAGCCTGCCGTGCCAGCGGCGAGTGAGGGAGCCCACGGAGGAGAGCAGCAGCGTGCACGGCTTCAGCGTGAGGTGGGCGTGGCTTATGCGTCCTGTGGGCACGGCGGGAGCAGCGGGCGGGGGGCGTGGCTTATGCGTCCTGTGGGCACGGCGGGCGCAGCGGGACGGGAACAGCGTGTGACATGTGCTTCAGGCCGCGTGTGGAGCCCCGAACAGGCAAATCAATCGATAGCCGACGAATCGACGTTGGCAACGTTTTCAATCGTCGATTTTAATCGACTAAATCGCAGCTCTAGTAGATTGTACCTACATATTTTATCCTTTTTTAACTCATAACATCAACATACAAACCCCTATTATATGCACCTCTTTTTTCTATGTAGTTCATGAGCTTGTGTACTGGAATGTGTATTTTTATCAGTCTAAGCAGTAAATGATTTAGGGCTGCAACTAACGATTACATTCATAATCAATTTTTAAAAAAATACCATCTTTTATTTGAAATAAAATACAAACATAAATTTACTACAGATTAATACTTTACAATAATATTATACAACTGTTGTACAATTTTTAAACAGAAAAACAAAAAACACAAACGTTCTGTTGATTGCACTGTACTCCACAATCGCACTCTCCCTGTGTTCTGGTGCGGGAGGTGCATTGTGGTGCATGCACAATTTTTTCAGTCGCACCACACTGGAACACACGGCATTCTGGTACTGCATGTTCTGGTGTGGGAGATCGCACTCAGGGGCTTTGGGTAAATATCAGGGGTCTAAACAGACCCCTGATATTTACCCTTTGAGATATTTACCTTCTCTGCAGCCCCAGCACTCAATGACTTGTAACTGCAGAGGCTTCATAAATCAAGAAGATAGTAAACAGATACAATGTCCACAGTCATGAATGAACAGGCCATGTAGAGCACTTCCCGTTCTTTTATAATTGGGGACACAGTATCTGAATACTATGTCCTCAATTATTTACAAATATTTACTGATCACTGCGGTGTCAACGATTGTGGATTGCTGTGTGGCTCACATCTTCGGTGCAGGCTGCTCCATGCCGGCTTTGTCCGCTCTCACCCTCCGCACCGCTAAAACCCAGAAGAAGCTCAGGAAACTGCACTAACTCCGTACAACTTCCATTTTCCTCCTCCCGCATTACCAATTATTATTATTACATAGTATTTATATAGCGCCAACAGTTTGCGCAGCGCTTTACAATATAAGGAAGACATTACAATTCAAGACAAGATGGTAAGGAGGGCCCTGCCCCTGAGGGCTTACAATCTGAAAGAGGGGGAAATGATACATGAGGAGGGAGCTGTGTGGGGATGAATTATTTGAGAATGTGAAGGTCCAGTGGTTAGGTCGAGGTGGGATAGGCTTCCTTGAAGAGATGAGTCTTTAGGGAACGCCTAAAGGCAGTCAAGGTCGGAGATAGACGGACAGGTTGGGTGCCACAGGTTGGCTTACAGCATGAATTGGTAGGCACGACCACTAGCTTTTTCCTAATTGGTCCAGTCTTGTGTCACGTCTAGTGCAGATCAATTTATCGATAATGAGACTTGTTGACAACAATTCTCGTTTTTGATTAATTTGATTAGTTGATTGAGCCCTAAAATTATTAATATTGTTATTATTAACATTAATATTTCCCCTATACATTTGTGACATATAAGAATGACTGTTAAGAAACTAGATCATTACTAAATGTAAGTGAACATCTTTTTGCACAGCTGACCAAAGTTTTACTGCCAGTACTTCTTTTCTTTCTGCCTTGGACATGCTTTCACAGTTACCATGATGTGTTTTTCATATGAACATTCTTCAGTCTTTACATAGACTTCAGCTTTCAAACTGTAATCCTTGTAGAGTATTCTGGAATTAGTGTGAAATCCTAGGATTTCTCAGAAATAGTAAGAGTTCTTTTAATTAAGTGTGTGAGATCGTCTGTGGTGGCAGTGAAGTCAGATCACGTAGCAGTGGAAAACTGAGGGATTTGGTGACTCACTGTGATGAACTATATTAACACGTGCTAAGTAAGATTCTGAAGGGTCAGATCATGAGCCATTTTTATTTTGGAATATCAGCTCTGCGCTATATTCTATGGCCATTCACATCACAGTTGTTTAATCAAGTGATATTTCTTGTATGAGACTGAAAGTAAGTATTCCTTAAAAAAAGAAATGAAATGTTAGAAAATAGGTATTGTAAGCAAAATATCTGTTTCCAGCATGGATTTTATTTCTATTGTGCCGATGCCTTTTGGGTTTTTTTTTTATTTTTATTTTTTACTGGCACCCGTTTACTGAATGCAGTGCAAAGTGTTTTGGTTCCCTTTAAGTCCTGGTTTACAATTAGTGTTTTGTAGCACTTTTTCTGCCCAAAAAAACGCTCAAAAAGTATGCCCCCCAAAAAAAATCCTATTCATTTCTATAGCCCTGTTCACATCTGAGCGTTTTGTCGCAATAAGCAAAACGCCTGTCCCTGAAAAAGGTATAGGAGCTTTTTTTGTCATATTACAGCTCGTTTTGGTCCCATATATTCATTAGGAAACACTTGAAAACAAGTGTTTGTATGTTTTTGCGCAAGTTTAACGCGTGTCTGCCTGTTAACATCAATGAGCTAGAATCTGCATCAAAAGCACGTGTAGAAATGGGCAAACTGCAGTCACCTAGGTGTGAACCCAGCCTAAAGAGGCATGTTTATACAAGAACATCAGTGGCATCAAATATGCATGCTTTAAAGTAAAAAGCAGGGGTTATTATTTAGTGCTTATTTTAAAAGAACGTCTGCAGAATCTAGTTGGGAGAGTGGCTCCGTGCTTTTTTTTTTGGACATAAAATTGCCGGTAGGTTTTATGATTAGATCTTGGCAGTCCTCTGAACAAATATGCACCTATTTCTCAGTTCCCACTCCCCCCTATTTCCTGTGGAATGACATGGCCATCCCACGGTTTTTTTTGTGGTTTTTTTGTTACACATGTGTTACATGTGCATTTACTAACTGAATCACATTGAGTTCTCTAAACTTTCTATTTTATTTATTTAATAAAATACTTATTTTCACCTTTTTTTTCATAATTTACTGCATCTCAGTGTTGCTGATTTCAGGGAGCCCCTTTGCAGCCACTTCCTGTCTACATGCACACGTTACAGTAATGGCTGCAGTTCAGGGCAGGCTTCCTGAAAGGTGCCAATGGTGGAACATGTGTTTGCAGTGAGTTTCTTATAAAAGTGCACACGACAGAGTAACAATGCAGGGAAGCAATTGGGAGACAGTGACAAATCATTGTTACCCATGCATGTCATTTCTTATGGTGGGCTTCTGAGAGTGACAGTAGCATAACATGCCTGTGGAATATGTGTTGGAAGGGCTGCCTATAGAATTATCTGAAAGTGCATGTGACAGAGTGGCAATGCAGCAAAGAAATTGAGAGACAGTGACAGAGCATTGTCGTGCTTATGCAAGGATATTCGTATCCACAGGTATTATTTTAACAAAAGCTGATGATTTTAAGATTAAAATGAAATTTTTTTAAATTACAATTGCATATTAAATAATATATAACATTTTAGTAATTGGATTTGCATCTAATTAAACTTTTACATCAGTTACTGTGACTAAATATGTATAACCAAAATTCTCTTATTTATTTGCCAGATCCAATAGCACAGAAAGGAAGAGATAATGTGATCCCTATTCATCCTGATTTCAGAATGATTGTACTAGCTAACAGGCCAGGGTTCCCTTTTCTGGGAAATGATTTTTTTGGTGCTTTGGGTAAGTTGCAGCTTTATAAGTATCACAACTTGCTCCCACATCAGAAACCTCTTTTAAAACTAGTGCTCTTTTATCATAAAATAGTTTGCCATTATTAAATAAATCTCCAAATTAAAGTTATTGAGTCTTTTTAAGTGTGATATCTTCATAATAGAAAACAGAAAAAAGTTACATTGTCACCATATCTGCTGTATGGGTATAACTTTGTATAGTCAAAACATTTCTCTTTAGTTTTAGGTTGGGACCCCTGTCAGATTATTATTGCTGTGTTCACGAGATTCACTTTGTGAACACTAGGGATGCACCAATACCGTTTTTCCAGTATCGAGTACCGATATATTTTTCCAGTACTCGCCGATACTGAATACCGATACCAGAAGTCCCATTAAGGAAGCCGGGCGGCGTGTAATGACTCGCTGCCCAGCTTCCTGATTAGCCAGGAATCCATCTCCATGCTCCCTCGTCAGCAGGTGTCGAGGAAGCATGGAGCCGGCTTTCTGGCCAATCAGGAAGCCAGGGGGCGGGTAATGACTTGCCACCTAGATTCCTGATTGGCCAGCTTCCCGACCAATCAGGAAGCCGGGCAGCAAGTCATTACACACTGCCCAGATTCCTGATTGGCTGGGAAGCCGGCTCCATGCTCCCTTGTCACCAGGTGACGAGGAAGCATGGAGTCGGCTTTCTGGCCAACTAGGAAGCCGGGGTGGCGGGTAATGACTCGCCGCCCGGCTACCTTTATTAGCCAGCTTCTCGACCAATCAGGAAGCCGGGTTCCTGGTTGGTTGGGAAGCCGTCCCTATGCTCCCCCGTGTAATGACTTGCCGCCCGACTTCCTGATACCGGAAGTTCAGGTATTGGGAGCATTTGGGCGAGTACATGTACTCGCCCAGATACTCGGTAGAAATCAATAATTTTACTTTTGTCACCGAAATAAAAACATAATCTTCCAGAAGGGGACACCAGATCTGAAAACAGCTGTCTAGAAGGGGAATACCTTCACATTCATTGGATTTCCTCTTGTTTCCTGTTTCATCTTTGGGACTGGAGCTGAAGGAAAACCTCTTCAAATGACAGAGACAGTAAGAAATAAAGTAACAGGGGTTTCTCCCTTTCCCTAGTGTATCCAAAACAAAACAAATTGGCAATTCATGCACTTCAAATTTCAAAGTGTCATATCTACATTTTGATGAGGCCCACCCTGTGGAGTAAGCTCTAAGAAATTATGCTTTATGTCAAATTTCTTCGGAAATGTCATCTGGCTTTGTATAAATGGATTACACACCACCCCTTTCACACATATCTCTGCAGTAGACTGTGCTGATTTTACTGAACTTTTAAAATAATGTTATGTAAATCAATTGTACTGTTTTCTGGAAAAGGATTTTTTTTGAGGGTGAGTGGGGAGTTGATCTTGCCATGTAGCCATATATCTGTTTATTATGGAATACTTTTTTTAATAGAATAAGGCCAATCTAAATTACCTGTAAAATGTATTTTATTAAATGCATTTCTTGATATGCTTGTATTAGTCCTGCATCATGTTGAGACAGTTCACCCTGACTTTGTGTTGTTTTATAGGAGATATATTTAGCTGCCATGCAGTGGATAATCCAGTTCCGGAGTCTGAGCTAGCTATGTTAAGACAGTATGGACCCAATGTGCCTGATGCTGTGCTTCAGAAACTAGTAGCTGCTTTTGGTGAATTACGAACAATGGCAGACCAAGGAATTATCACATATCCTTACTCAACCCGTGAGGTTGTAAATATAGTAAAACACTTGCAGGTAACTTATGAATCAGCATGACAAAATGTTATCTATATTTACCAGTGCTATGTGTATGACTGCATGGATAAGGACATTGCTTGTCATTGCTTTGTATAACACCTGACTTTTGCAGACATTTCGGTGAGATTCTCAGGGTTAATTGATAAAGTAGAAAATTAGTAATTATATATGATCAGAGTCAGCCTATTGGAATAATTATTGAGCCTAGCAATAGAACAGAAGGGCTTCACAGAAGCAAGATACAATATCTGAAAGTTTAGTATCTCTGACCGAAAACCTCGCTAAACTGGGGCAGCTCCACCACATGTGGAAAGTGTTCTCAGTTTCATCACAACACCTGATACTTCCAGGATAGCCGGCTACTCAAAATCCCTTGATAATGCATGTCAGGCATTCTCACAAGATTTTGATTGTCCAGGAGGCAGCAGAAAGGCACAGCGACATCACCCGTGCCTCGTAGAAGTGTCAGAATCTGGGGTAAGTATTTATTTTACCTTATTTTGTTGCAATATTTTATTTTTAGCTACTTTTGTTGGGAAGTAGACCTTTTATTTCAGGCAATGTAATACCACAATTAAATTCCCCTGTTTATATGCTTTAGCAAGTAAAGGGCTGCATGTTTATGGCTTAAACTGTGCCTAGATGACAGCATTAAAGTGCCATTTTTGCTTTGCGGCCAGTTAATCTGTATGAAAAATGCTCAACTGTTGTCATGGTTACCTTTTTTTAAAAAGCATATTTGTTTATTGCATTTTTCTTTATCTGCTCATGTAGTTTATATTGAAAGTGCCCTCCAGGGGTTGTGAATTAAACCGCAATTAAGATGCATTGGCTAAAAGCAAATCCTTAAATTGATTATTTTTAAAAATAGCCTAAAACTAGAAAACTAAATTAATGAAAGAAACAGAAGTGTCACCTTTAATCAATAAATTGGACTCACTGCTGTTTTTTGTGGATTAATGTCACCAGCTCTAATCCAATTCTAGCAATCAATGATCTGTCAGTGTCCGTATGACACACTTTGCTTGCTTACAGCCTGTAGGATATCTTTGTGATGACAGTGTGTTTTTATGTGCATATTTTGATTTTAATTAGCATCTTTGTATAATGTGTTTTCTGTTTGTTTGTTTTTTATTTTGCATATAAATTTATTTTCCTGTCTGACAACCCAGCAATAATTACATGAAACAATAAACTTGTTCAGTGAAAAATATATCTACAATATAAAATGTGTTGCTTTACTTTCTGAAGGCTCTTCTATTCTCTTTTTTTTTTACTTCTGGACGCAACTGGACCTGTCATCTTATAGCAGCCACCCAACCCAACCAATCCACGAATTATTAATAGGAGTGAATAAAAAAAGATTCATACCCAATCCATTCGCATCCGATCTTCAACGGATGCCAATGGAAGGTAAACTGAAAAATGTATGGGTGTGAATGGGATCAGTTCACACTGCTGCATTGCGTTGCAGTGTGCTGAACATTAAGAGTATATCATGCAAAAACAGATGTCAACAGAACGGAACACAAGTAAAAAAAAATGACATAGAAGTTTGTCCACTCAGAACATGGTAATCAAAATAAAGATTGGCAAAAAAAGAAAAAAAAACATTAAAAAAGGCATCGGAAGTCGAAGTTAAAAGACCTCCGTTGACTTACATTTTTGGTCCTATTTTGGTTTGAACAGGCCCTTAAAGCGTATCTAAACCCAAAAACAACTATTTAATATACTGCAGCTTATTAGTTCCTGGAAGTGGTGGCTGAATTAATTTTTTTCCTTTCAGATGATTTTTCTTTTTAAAAGTAAAGGGGCCTGTTTATCAATGTTTTTAGCCAAGAGTCACACAACGTTCGCTTGAGACTCACCTATTTCTCTCAATCTTATATGAAACATTTTAACGTTTTGGGTGAAAGCTTTGTGAATAATGATAAAAATAAAGAGCCCCCCCCCAATACAAAAAAAACCTAATGCAGGCACCTCATGTCAGGGCTTTCAAGCTGCTAAATATTTATTTTTTATTTTTGGGTTTGGAAAAGGTTTAAAGGGTGTTGTGTTGACAAATGTCAAATTTCTAGAATTCAATTGCTAAAGGTTACATTTATGGCTAGCTGTTGATTTTCCTCAATGCCATTTTTTTTTACACAAAGCCCTCCAAGCTTGTTAATGCCTGGACTCATATCTTGATCGCATTCTGTGAAGCAAAGATTTAATGTAGCAGATTTGGCAGACATAGATTACAACAACCTGATTTTTTTTTTTTTTGTTTTCCTTGATAAACCTTTAGCAGGTTTAGCAGCAGCTTTCTCCGGCAATAAGTAAGTCTTGCATGCCAGGCCATCTCATTGCAGGAGCTAGTTTATGGCAACCAGGGGACCACTGCTTTAATTGATAAGTTGAATATGCTTGTCATATTTTTTAACTTTTCTTGTTTCTTCCATGCAGAAATTTCCAAATGAAGGACTGGCAAATGTGGTTCGGAATGTGTTTGACTTTGATTCTTACAACCAAGAAATGCGTGAAATATTGATTAACTCTTTACATAAGCATGGAATCCCAATAGGAGCCAAACCAACTAATGTGCAGCTTGCTAAGGAGTAAGGAAAAATGTTTTATAAACATTGATTCCACCGTTCATGTTATATTTATTCATTTGAAAAAGGAGTTTTTATCTGCCACTGTATTTACTATAGATGCCGAACATAATAAAATGACATGATCATTATTTCCTTAATGTGTGATTTTGTGCTTCTTAAAGTGCTATTAAAGTCAAAATGTTTTGAGGCTATTTCAAATGCTGATTAAACCACTTACAATGGATCCCTCTTCTTGATGTTTAAACGTTTTAGCACTGTTATGCTGTTTTAGGGACGTTCCTTTACCTTGCAGGGCCCTATGGAGCAACCCTTGTGTGTGCTAGTAAGCTGTGTGTATATCTCCACACACACACAGGCACTGCAGTGCAAGTCATTCCCCTGCTCTCTTCTCCCCACTCCTTCCTCCCTTATCCCTTGTCCAATTTAGTAGATGACCTGCTACTGAAGACTGCGCTGTCCTTTGTGAGTGGAGCTGAGAGAGTTGGAGTCAGCTGTTTGGAAAGGTGCCGACTGTAAGTGCTCGGGTAAACATTTTAAGAAATGCTTTGCTGATGATTGCTGATTTGCTAAATGATTTGCTTTGCTGACCAAACAATGTATATTTGTTTGATCTGGATTCATTGTTGAAAACCAAATTTGGGAGTTTAATATTATACTTTTCAAACCGAAACCTATACTTTTAGGCTGACAGATGCAAACCAAAGTCCATGCCTAGTAGGTGGGTTAAAATGAAACAGATCAGCTTAGAGTATACTTCTTTCCTTCATTTTTTTATATGCTTGGTAAGGTAACATGCATTTGAGAAAGTTGGGTATGTTCAATAAAAGAATTTGAAACCAGCTATTATGTCAGCTAAATGTGTATTTGTAGAAATGCCATTTTGTTGTTGAGCTGAGCGTATTACTTATAAATGGCCCCATAGCGTTTTTAAATGTTAATTCGGAATGAACTATTCCCTCGTGTTTCCTGTGTTGTATTCTTCCAGAAAGGTCATCAAGTAATGAATGCAGTCATTTTAAAACTGCTTGTCATGCATTTTGATATATAAACTCATATTTCTATTCTGTTATTCACAAGAATGCATTTATAAATCTGCTGTTTGGAATATAGAAGTGATGGCATAAGAAGGTAACTGGAAACATAAACCACTATTTTTAATATTCTAAAATGGTAGGAAATATGACTTTAAATCCTATGATACTTTTTAAATGTAAATGTTAAGAATCACTAGGCAAACATTTTTTTTCAATTGGTATCAATTAGCATAGGGATAGACTCTCTGTCAAGTTTGTATTGCTGCCTGTGTTCCCATTTGTTGAATTTCACCCATCTACAGTATTTGTACTGGTCGCCATTGTCACAGAGAAAATAAGTGAGGAAAATCCAAAATATTATTATTTCCCCCAGAAAAAGAGGCAAGGGGAAATCTTCCAGTGGAGACACCTGTCCCAGGGACATCTGGACATCACACGCTGTTACAGCTAATAGAGGGGGACACCCACCTGTCCTGCAAAATGTCTCTAAGGGGTAATTGCCCCACACGAGATTTCCTATCTTGTCTTTGAGACAGGAAGTGGATGGAAACCTTTCCTAATGGAACTTACGTGGTTGTACGAATCTCCTGCTGAGCTATTATATTCCGAGGGTGGCGGGTGTGCAGCCATCACTATTCGGCTAAAGATTTTTCAACCGACTTCTTTTATTTTCTGAACAAAGGATGCATCACAGACAGGTGTGGACAGGGTTACCCATTGATCAAGAACCAGACAAAATGTGCATACTGTATGCCAGCCTAAAGGTCCATTTTATTAGTTCATAATAGGAGAAAACCTCATCATGGGTACTTATTTTTTAAATTCCAAGTTTGAATTATACTGGCCTGGCAGTTTAATCAAGTGCAGCTGTTATGAGTTATCTCTTTTTTTATTTGCATTGTCACACATTTTTTGGCAAAACAAAACATTCTGTCTGAGAAGGAAGCTTGTTATATGGAACAATTTGAGTCTCAGCCTTTTTTATTGAACAACTTTTTCATCTAGTTGTGGTATACCAGCCTAGCTCTCTAGTATATGTATGTCATTTTTGGTTTGTATTGTAATCATGCTTTTCTACAGAAGCCCCATTGACCTTTGTAGAGGCAGTGGTATTGTTCAGTCTCCTCACTAATGTACACTTTAATTTAAAAAGACTGAAATGTACAGCTTTGCACTTTCATGCATGAGGTAGTTCTGTATTAAAGAGGCAGATGCTAGCTCCAATTTTTGAAAGGATCCATAACAGCATTTCAGTTAATTTACGCCTTATAGTTATATTAGTGGCAGAAAATATCCAGCACTCCTGCGAATTATTATCATAATGTTACACAGTTTCACATCTCAAGAGCTTTTTAGTCTTCTAGTAATTGATCATTATTATTTACAATATAAAAATGAGTGTGTGTGTATACACCCACACACCAACCTTTATTTCAGCAAAACTGTAAAAAAAAACCATTAGATCTAACTCTCTCACTGTATCCACAACTATAAAATAAAATTCTAGGTGGCATATACTGCTGATGAATGACTTCTAATTGTGAAGGCTCTGAAATTAGAAAATAAATGTTAAAGCCAGACTACAGCTACAACAGGCTTCCCACAGAGTCCCACAGTGCAGTCTAACTGGAAAGGCTAACTGTACAGTGCAGTGACCATTGACTTCTTAAATACCATTACAGATAATGTACACAGTGTGGTGACCATTGGGTCCTTGGATACCCTCACAAACGAGACTCACTGCACAGTGCAGTAACCAGTAACTCCTTACATAACTTTGCAGACCAGGCTAATTGCACAGTGCAGTGCAGTTTTTGTGCCAAAATCCGTGGCAGCCTGTGTACAGTGTGTAGCATCATTCAGCCATTAGTTTCCAAACCTTTCAGTGTACATACTGTACTAGTTTTTCATGCTGTGTATGTGTGGGCTTTTTTTTACAGCAGTGACATTTGCCCTTTGGCATTACATTAACTGATCTGGAAAACTGTATTTTAAACCTTTTGAAGCATGGAAGTGTGGAGAAATAAGCATTTTCAAGCCTAGGCATGAAGACTGGTATCCCAATAATAAGATCATTTACTCCCCTATTATAGTTATTTTTTTTCTCTACCGCCTAGGAAGCATAATGCACATTGATGTGAAATGAACCTACAAACTGTAACCTATGATGATGATGTTGTGTATATTCAATGTTAGACAGCTTGCTAAGGTTGTATGCGAGGATTAGAATTGTTATTCAGCAGTATATTTTAGTTTGTATAAAATGAACTCCTGTTTCCAGAATGATTTACAGGCTTATTTTTTTAAAAGATACGTGTTAAAAGTATGACATCCCCCCCTCTCTATATAACATGTCTATTTCTTCATCCTATAGGTTGTCACTTCCAGATATTCGTTTTGTGGGCCACTGGACAATAACACAAACTGGAAATGCCCGTCGCAAGCTTTTGTGTCCAACAGAAGCACATCAAATCAATATAAAGGTTGTTTATTTTCCTTTGTCATGTTTTATAGCTACTCTGAGACATCCGTATAATTCTTGCTGCCTGAGGCGGGGTGTAGTGTGTGTGTTGGGTGTAGGGGCGTGCAAAGCACCTCTGTCCAGCGTTCCTCCCAGCTCACTGACATGACTGGTTGCCAGGATCTAGCCAGGGCATCCCACTCAGCTCCTGGCAACCAGTGATGTCAGTGAGCTGGGCAGGGGTGCTGGCCAAAGCGTCACAGGTTGCTACGAGCTCTAAGCAACCACGAACACACAGGCCCAAAAGGCGGCAGCAGTTGTTTTCCCATGTCACCCAATGAGATGCTGCCTGAGGCAATCGCCTCATTATAGAGACAGCCCTGTAGCAACTACAATAACACTAGAAGTTGTGGTTATGATGCAGATTTGCAGCAGATGTTGAAATGAAAATGTATTAATCACCTTTCAAGAGCTTTTCTTCAACATCACAGGTAGTCATGGTAGTTTTACACATTGTATATTCATTGTAGACGGTTGGTGACTGGTGGATTTCGGCAGTGCTTATAGTTTAGGAAGCACATTCTAATCTGTTGCAAATTTGTTACATAGCAATAAAATAGGGGAGAAGATTGAATATGACTCATGCAAAGTCATAATGGTTTACGAAAATAGACTAGTGTTTGTTCATGTATTTTTGATGAATTGTTATTACATGTCTTAGTCTAATTAATTAAATTCAGTGCTGTAAGTTTTATCTTTGTCCCAATTTAGGGCCCAGTGTACATAAATGTGCAAGGCTTTACATTGGAACGTTCTGAGTCTCGGTCCTTGAGCTTCACAGAAGAAATGGCTCACTGGCGTATTCCACTCAGTGAAGTGAACATTGTGTGTGATGTCATTGCTTCCTCAGGTGTGTTTTTGCAATTCCTCTAAATTACTAATTCGTATAACTGAACATGTTTAATTTTTCTAAACCTCTAAAAGTACTGTAACCTATTAGATTCTTACTTTTATTAACAGGGTGAATCTGTTTGCTATTACTAACACACATTTCTTCTTTTGGAAAAATTCAGTCGTGATACCTTTTGCAAATAGCAGTCAAACATGTCAAATGGCAGAGAAATAACTTATCCTGACACACCTGGTCCTCGTTCCTTTTTCTCCAAAATTTTTAGATGATTTTCCTTTAAACATCTTAAAAACTGCTATGACCTCAGAAACACATAGGGGTTTGTTTATAAACAATTTGCTGAGCCATTCACCCTGTGAATCTCTGTGAATGTTAATTCTGTATGAATGGAGGCAAAAAAACAAGTGTTCTTAGTGTATTCTCTTTTCAGTTTGAATGTAATATTCAAAAAATAGCACAATATTTCCACTAGATGGAGCTGAGTGAGCATAGGGATACATATTTATTTCCTGTTGTCACCTCCCAAAGGCTCTATTAGACTGCTTCCTATTCAATAGTAAATAAAAGTAATTCACCGGCACACACTTGAAGGGTTTTTAAAGTATTGATATGTTTATTCAATACCCAATGTCATATACTGTCATACATTGCTAACGTTTCGGGGGAGCACAGGGATCCTTCATCAGAGCGACAGTGACGCTCTGATGAAGGATCCCTGTGCGGACCCGAAACGTTAGCACTGTATGACAGTATGTGACATTGGGTATTGAATAAACATATCAATACTTTAAAAACCCTTCAAGTGTGTGCCGGTGAATTACTTTTATTTACTATTAGTGTTTTGCACGGCGCCATCCGTGTGGTCACCTGGGCACCACATATACCTTGTGGTTCTGAGACCGTGGCAGTGCGAATAAGATTTGGACTTTGCTTCCTATTCAAGATAGTGTATTTTTTTGGTTGTACTGCTAGGAGATAGGGAGGTGTCTTTTGGGAGGGTTATGTTACTTGACAAAGTTGGGTTTTCATCAAATAACCAGCGAAAATGAAGGTTGTATAATGTACAAATACAGAAATCTATATGTGCTTTTGACGTTGAGCTTTTCGTAAGCTTTAATTTTTTAAACCGGGCCTAGAAAAATCAAACTGGTTGGTTACAACTTTTTTGTTTACTTTGAATCAGCTTTTAGATAAGGCCAGCTCTTTTAACTCTTATTTTCTATTTTTTGGGACTGTCTTGATCTATTGAATCAGAGGTCTGTGTTAATTTACACTTTAATCATCTCTTTCAGAACCTGATGGTGACAGCACTATCCACGTGGCTACGTGTAACCCAGTGACCTTGTATTTTATGAAAACACAGGAGGATAAAGGATACTATGTGGATTTGTATAACATATTTCCTAGAACTGCGGGAAGTGTGTGGCAGCCATCAGTAACTGTGGCACCTCTAGGCCACCCTCTTAGTGGACAGGTTATTCTACACGAAGAGCAGGTAGGTTAATACATTTTTATCTGCTATTAACAGGAATTCTGTGAGACAAAAAGTCAGTTATTGATTAATTGTTAAAAATTAGTGCATGTTAAAAATGTTAGTGTAGGTCCTCACATTGGATACATTAATACTAAAGCATACATTTTTTTCAAACTCCCAGTCAACAAGCTCAATTTGTTAGAGCAGTGGTGGTCAACTTCCTTAATATAGGGGGATCAAGTGCAGTCCCTGACTTTACCAAAGGGCTACACGTAATATTGATTGAATGTAATTTTACAGAAATCTGTCAGAGACTGCAGACATTCAACATGAAATGGTCAGAAACTAGAGGCATACTGCAGGAGATAGTAAGGGACTGAAGACAATGCCTCATGAGATGGCCAGGGACTGCAGACATGTTACAGGAAATGGTCAAATACTACAGGCATGCTAAAAGAGATAGTCAGGAGACTAAGGACATTCTAAAAGAAATAGTTAGAGGCTTAGGAGATGTTGGGGGTTAGGGACATGCTTCAGGAAACAGTCACAGATTGGAGACACATTACATGTAACAGCTAAAGATCACTGCTAATACAGCCCCTCTACAAATAAATGCTGCCACATTTGAGCTTCCTTAAAAATGACTTGTGACACACTGGATATTTATGTCGGCAAGATCCATTATTCAAGATCGGAGAATAAAAAACATAGAAAAGGAAAATGGAATGGGCAGCACAGAAAAAGTAAGATTGTTCAAAAGTTTAAAAAAGACAAACCATTTAGCTACTTGAAGCCGGTCTAGAGAATATTTTCCTTCACTGGCCTGATTAAGCACCTAAATATGGAAGGCAGACATTGTCTGCAGGAGACGCAAGGGCCGCACAATAAGTGTCAAAGGGCTGCAGGTTGAGCACCAGGGTGAATTAAATGAGGGTCTCTTATATCTGCCTACATTTACACTATAACTTTTCCTGCCTGAGGAAATTAAACAAAAATACACTGATCAGTTAGCGGACACTAATATCATCTATGGTTATAGTAAATTTCTTCTGCTAAGTTTTTCTTAGAGTTCATTACCTATAGCAAGTAACTGAGCAGTGTAGAAAAAACAGGGAAATAGATATTAAACTAAAGTGATATTACATCCTTTTCTGTAAATTATTTATGTTTTTAGAGCAATGTCATCCTTCTGTTGGATACCAGCACTGGGGCACTTCGTCGAGTTGTGCTTTCAGAAGAAGATACAGAACCTGCAAGAAAATCATCTTGGTGGGGTAGTAAGGAGGCTCAGGTAGACTCTTTTTTTTCCGCATTTTTAATATAAAGCAGTGTAAACCAGATGATGGAACATTTTCATGTACAGTGAACAATATGCCTGTACTAAGACGTTTCTCACAGCCACTACTCAGATGCAAACCTGCCATGGAAAAGGAAATTTAATTGGTGATGCTGGAGGAAAAGAGAGTTGAAGTTAGTGTGTGTAAAGATTTGGATTGTGTCAGGGAAAGGTTAGGACCCCTGTCCGTTTTTTTATTTGTTGCTGTTTATGTCCCACCAAGGAGATTTCCCATCATTGCTCCAGAATTCCACCAAAGTTGGTGGCAATCCCCCACTAAGGTCCATTTCACACTTGTAAATGGGGCTGGTCGCATGAGTCTAATGAATTCCTCCGTGAGGCTCATGCAATCTGCTACACGTGGAAAGCACCATACAATACAATGACATCTGCCCACAACTGTTTGCAGGCAGTTCACAAATTATCGCACTATTACCTGCAGATGACTGCAGCTGGACACAGACTGTTTGCGCCCAGGTGCGATCTTCCGCGGGTATTTATTTACAGCATGTGCAGTTACATAGCAGAAATTCATAAGACTCGTGCAATCAGCCAAATCCGCACTCTATGCAATATGCAAAACTACTATTAACTTCACATATACTTTATTAAAGCACAGGTTTGAGGAATTCTAATCCTTCAGCTCCTCCCACTGATCCTGCTAGACAGGCTGGGTACAGAGGATTACAGTGTTAAGGATTAAGGTTAACAGAGTGAATTTTCTAAATTTAGCACAACACAATGTTTCCTGGATAGCATTAGTAGGTCAGTGACTACTTTCACCTTTTGCCTGGAATTGCTCTTGTTAGTCAGCTATTGCTGACTAACAAGAGTAGTCTGGATACGTATGCATTTTATATCAATTCACATTACTACTGACAAAATAATTACAGTCTAATTATATTTGTTTAAACTTTACTCAAAGATTGGATACAGATTCTGCTTCTTACATGTCAGTGTTGCAAAACCAGCATTCCCTCTGTAGCTGTTTTTAACTTGTCATTACCTGTGACACTATACTTTGTTTTTTCCATGCCCCTTTATTATTTGATTTTTTTAATGTTGTTTATTATCTTTCTTACTCATTTGTATCACTAGATTCTGACTTTATCTTTTTCCTTGAATTTCATTTTGACTCATCACATTGTTACTTTATCTGAATTAATATACCTACTGTTTTATATATCTCAGTAACTTTACATACTGTACATTGAATACTGCTTTTTGATATCATTTTCAATTTAAAGGGACCCTCTCTGAATGCTACAAAGCTAGTCACAGATATAAAAGGGCAGTTAGCCAAAGGTTTCCAGCCTAGCTAATAGGTCTTTTGGCCTGTGCTGCCATCTCTAACATGTCATTAGTAGCAATTCCTGCCACTGACATGGCCTGAATGCTTTTGAGACCAGTCTAAATGTTGCAATGGGTATTTTATGTCTATGAGTATTTATTTTACCAAAGGTGATAAGCAGGGATGTTATACATATATCTTAATGGGAGTGTTGACTGCTAGCAGGCTTTCAGCACTCTTCAGAACCACTTCAGTTTACTGAAAGCTTGTAAAAGCCAGCTAGCTTTCTAAAAGTTGGCTGTACACACTTCTCTTATTCAAGTGTTGACCATGGCAGATCAGGCACATCAGCAATGCCAGTTGCTTCATTCTTGTTTGTCATAAATTGCTATCCTCGCAGGGTGAGTACGAGCAGGGCGAGTCCGAGCAGGTGGAGGGGAGGGGGGCTCTTACTTCATGTAATTAGACAAGTGGATTATAATGGGGAATATTACACTGTAATGTTCCCTATTATAGAGTCTCAGGTGGTCTATGCAGTATCTATGGTGTGCTCTGCAGGGTCTCAGGTAAGTCGAGCACGCTACTGCAACATTAGAGACCGCTGGGGGGGCCACTGTGATCCGCTGCTGCACCTGCACCCCCTACCCCCCCCGTCTTGGGAGGGGGGCCCAAGATAAAATCTTGCACCAGGGCCCTTTGGTTATTAGGTCCGCCACTGAGAGGTATGTATATATGCAAGTGAATCGTGTCTCACATCTGGATTTTTGTATCTGCTTATAGACTACAGATTGATTTGATGATTTGTAAAAGTGAATTATCCGTGCTATTACAAGAATGATCTTATTTACCTTCTGATTATTTGTAGCATGATTATGTACAGCTATTTATTAACTGTAATTATAAACAAAATTATTTCTTTTAGGAGAATTATAAAATGTGCAGGGATTTTTAAAATAAGAAAGGGCACTGCCCACTCAATCTCCTTACCTATCAATCTCAGGTCTGTTTTCCTAGTGGCAGAAGACAGGTGGCTCTTGACTGAGAGTAAATCAAACAAGTAAGTCAACTATTTTTGCTCCTGATAGACAGCATGTAAACTTTGCTGCTGAAAGGAAAGATCACAGTGTTGGTGATTATTGGAAAGTCTAAGTATGAAAACAAACTATTGAAGGGTCATAATAGTAATAATAGTCTTCAAGTCTAAGTCCCAGAGATGATCCACCGCTTTAATCCACACTCAGTCTGCCAGTCTGGGCAAGATGTAGGAGCCTGCCTTGCCTCCAAGAGAGTACTCAAATAGGAAGATGTCGCACACCACTGATGTCACCCTAAACGTTTATAGTGATGCCAGTGGTTTGCAGCGTCTTCTTTGCATTTGAGTCTGCAAATCTTGTTTTAGACTCTGAGCACTTTCTTTTTTCAGGGATTTAGTATGTAACAAAGTTTTGAAAATAGATGAATGGTAAATATACAACGAATACCATTCTTGATTATCTATTGTAGAGAAATTATCAATCTGCAAAATCTTCAGTATTTTTGCTCTTTTCTAGAAATGACAAAGAGCTTTGTATAGCCATAATAGGTTTAAGGGAAAATATCATGGTTTTTGGTCAGTTACATTTTATTTGAGTGCCTATAACCTGTTGTTTAATTTAAGATTTATTTGATTTTGCTCTTTTATACTTGTTTTACCAACACATTTTAATACCTGCTGCTTTTGTGGCTTTTTGTTTACAGTGTATACTAGACTTTCTAATATACAGGTGAAACTCGAATAATTAGAATATCGTGCAAAAGTAATTGCAGTAAGTGTTGCAAAAGGGGCCCAAACCAAGTACTGAGTACATATGCATGCTTGTACTTTTCAGAGGTCCGATATTGTTCTATGTACAATCCTTGTTTTATTGATTGCATGTAATAATCTACTTTTTTTAGGTTGTGGATTTGGGGTTCTTGGGGTTTTCATGAGCTGTAAGCCATAATTATCACAATTATGACAAATCACGGCTTGAATTATCTTGCTTTGCATGTAATGAGTCTATCTCATATATTAGTTTCACCTTTTAAGTTGCCTTAGTGAAATAAATGAACTTTGCACGATATTCTAATTATTCGAGTTTCACCTGTAAAAGCCCACCACTGCCTGCACATTTTTTACTGCCTTCCTGTAATTGAAAATCCATGTGGTTCTGCAAGAATTAATAAGAGAGAGCAGCTATGGCCCTCCTCTGACTCATTTGGTTGTGTCTGCATAAATTACAAAAACTACTCGAGTATAAGCCGTCCCGAATATAAGCCGAGGTACCTAATTTTAGCCAAAAAAACTGGGAAAAGTTATTCACAGCATAGCAGTAAATAATGTATATTAGCAGTAAATAACATACATAATAATATGAGGGTAGTGCTGGGCAGGTACCTTGAATGCTTCATTGGCTGGCTCCAAATGGTAAATATGAAATATTCATATGCAATACCTCATATTTACCCATCTAAAAAAATTAGGAATACTTTACTGGACATTAATAAAGAAAATATATACATTCTCTTTAATGTTTTCTCCATGGAAAACAAAGTTCTAAAAACATTCTTGACGCATGATGGAAATTATAGAATGAAATCAGTTCTCTGCATATACTGATGTCTGTTTATTTAGAGACTATAATATAATGTTAAAGATATCAGGAAAAAGTAAATTCATTATTTGGCTCTTTATTTTGATGGGGGTCTGAAACATAAATTTTTTAGATTCAGTCCATTTAAAAAAAAAATGTTTTATTCTTTATTGAAGACTGAATAGTTGTTTTCAAAACTATGATAGAACCAGAATAAAATAGAACAATCACAATGAAAAGTACCGTATGTCAAATGCAAAAAATGTAAGACTAAAAACATTTTCCTTTTGGCTGGGTGTGGTCCATCTATATAGATACCGATCAGGGGTAACAACATAAAAGGTAAGACAACTGGTAGAAATTGAGCCCCCCGACACCCAGTGGAGAACCCTAGGAAGGGATCCCCAACAGGGCAACCCAGGAATGGAAAAGGGATAAGCAAGAATAGTTACCCAAATGAGCTGCTAGGAGAGAGGAAAGAGAGGAGATAAAGGAGGAGAGGAGAGACATCAAAAGGGAAGCAAGAAGAGAGCAGGAGGCATATGAAGCAAGGTCAGTCCCCACTCCCAGGACCGATAGGACACCTCCCAGAGAAACAACAGGGAAAAGGGGGAGGAGCATCACAGGATCAACCTCAGGACATAAGTTGAGCGTATTGGTCAGTGTATCTGAAATACACCCAGGGGATCCAGATCGAGTTACATTTCTCCTCTAATGAATTGTAAGGGTGGATTTATATTTCTTGAGAGGCTTATCAGTCAGATGAGATGTAGGAGACACGCTGCAGGATTGTCTTGTAGGTCTCTCGTAGTCAATTGAGCAATATTCTTGTGGACAGAAGCCCAAAACTGCTCGAGCTTCGGACAGGACCAAAAATTTTTAGGATGGTGCCCAAGGCAGAGCCACATCTCCCGCACTGCGAGGGGATGGCCGCATTCATTTTGGACCCACCACTTGAGGAGTTTGTACTTGCTTTCTTGTCTTGATAGCTACTGGCCATAGAGGATTTGTGCACCAGGGATAGGATATTATCCTGCTGGATGGGCGTAAACTTCCGCCCCAAGTCTTGTTCTCATTTTTTTTAAATGGAGGACAGTCCAGAGGAGGGGAGGATAAAAGTTTATATAATGTAGAAATCACGTGACAGGAGGGCGAAGAATCCATACATATACTCTCGAAGGCGGAACAGGGTCTATGAAGCCTTTGAGGGAGAGGGAGAGGGAGAGGGACAGGTTCAGTCCATTTTTATTGGAAATCTGTGGTAAGAAAACAAAGCAATAAACAATGTTGTCATTATCAGCCACACAGAATGATGAGAACACAATTGCAATAGAAAAAACTGTTGGCGGCATTAAGGTGTCTAGCACAGGATGTGATATAGTATAATAATGTCACAATTTAAAAAGTGAAAAGAAATGTAGGAAAGAAAAACAGAGACAGAGGAGTGGTAAAAAGACAAGGCACTAGAGCAGTGGGGAGCTCAGATCATACGGTCTCTGGCTGCCAGCGGCATTGTGGGTGCAGAGACTATACAAAGTCTGCTTTCCACAAGACAAAGCCTATATGGTAAAAGAAATAGCCAGATACAACATTGTCCAGTAGTACTAAGCAGGAGCAGAGCTTGTATATGTAATGAGCCAATATGGCTGTGCCTACATACAATATATAGCTATATAAATACAGTGTTTTTGATACTTATAATATGATGATCTTTTTATGAGCATAACCAAAAAAAAAAAAACTATAAAAAGAATAGCACTGCCCTCTATAGGAAACATAGATGTAGTGGGAAATAGCAATAAGCAAGGGGGAGTATTATTTCAGAATACCGAAAAAATAGTGAATGAGCATGTGGTGTGTTTAGGTGAAACATTAATTTTTTTATTCAGAAACGCTAATAAGTAAATTAGAAGTATTAAAGTACAAATCCAGCCAGTCAGTGGGCACACATACTAAATGATATTTATACAATGGAGACCCTGGGGCCATCTGACCAGACTAGACTTGCAAGCCCTCGAAACATGGTCTTGTTGGTTGGCCCACAAAAATTCACCTGAATTCAAACAGTTGGCCCACCATTAACCTGAGACATCCCCTATTTCTGAGAGACCTGGGAACCTATGCATCTTGGAGGAAACTGGAAACCAGAAGGAAAAAGAAAAGGGGGAAAAGAAGATGATCTTTAGGGGTAGTCCATTGCAACCTTATCCTGCATGTTACTGCAATGCATCAATGTTGATGGGTCCTAAATGTTGTTCATTTTGATGTAGAAAGCCAAAGACCACTAATGTATTTGCAACACAAGGATCTCAAGACTGTGATGGCATGCTAGGTTTTCTGATGCTTGATAATGTTTTCCCTGCAGGAAGTTTCTTCTTACAACACCTGTACACATGGAAGCTGAGGAGAATGGAGTTTGTCAGTTGCACACTCTAGAAGAGGAAGCAGTGAGCGCAGGTTTTGGAGTAACAACAGGTATTGACATCAGAAATAATAATGTATTGTGTATCCAGGTAGGGAAATGGAGTACACATCAAATAAGGCACCAGTGCTATTTTCCTATTTATTCATTTAACCAACATATTGGTTTTAAAAGACATTGGGGGGAATCTATCAAACCTGGAGCAGACACAATCTGGAGCAGTGGCCCATGGCAACCAATCAGCTTATCTCTTTCATTTTCAACTCTTGACTGAACAAACTGAAGAGAGAAGCCGATTGGTTGCCATGGGTACCTGCTCCAGATTCTGTCTGCTCCAGTTTTAATAAATTCCCCCCCAAAGTGTATAGGCTAAAAGTGTGGCTTCAGTGACCTACTGCTTCCATTTAAAACTGACCAAAGCAAGGAATGCATTCATATACCTGGCATGCATGACCTTGGTGGAATATTTTCATATTGCAAAATCAAGGGATGGATATATGAAACATTGTGCTCATTTAACCCCTTCATGACTGAGGCCCTTTTTTCATTTTTTGCACCCATGTTATATTCCACATTTTAGGCCTGAAAATAATGTCATGCATAACAGGGCAAGTAAACATACAGTTTTTCACTGAAACATTTACCATGCTTCTGCTAATCCGTGCCTGAATTGAAGAGTCATTTCACTTTTGTTGTGAAAAAAAAACCAATCCTCTGTGGGTGATCTTTTTAACAAACGTTGTTGCAGTTTCCTACCCGTTTCTATTATGAGGAAAAAGCTTTTTGGTTGCAGCATGTCCTTTCCAAACAGATTCCTGAATAGGAAGGTCTTGGATCGTTATAACCATCTGGTGGGCTTCCTGTGTAATAAGGAAAGTTGCAGTGTCTGCATCCCTTTACTAGTAATAAACTCTTGAGGAGTATCTCACCAAAAAGGAAATTCCTATTGCAAAGGATGCAAAAAATGTAACTTGTATCTTAATGCAGACTTCTGGGAAAATCAGTCAGCCAATCACAGAAGCAGGAAGTGACATTTCTGGGAGGCGTTTGGTGCACCAACTGTGTACGAAAACGCCTCCATGTCGCCATATTGCATTGCATTTGTTTGATTGATTTAGAATATTACAGCAACTACAGTTTTACATTGAAAGGTAATGTTCTTGTTTTTAATCCATTGAGTTACTAACCCACAACATGTGCAGTAATAAGGGCTTCTGAATCTCTTGATATGCATATTTGTTCCGGGTCAGTAAAAGTACTGAAGACAGAAATTGCAGCATAAGAGCTAGGCAACTAGCATTTTTAGAAGGAAGTCAGCAATGACAGCACCTACATTTCTTTTAGGAAAGGTTTTATCTCAAGTTAAAATGTAATACATTATTCTAGCTGCTGCTATTGAGTATTATATGCAGCATCCGGACAGGGATCATTGTTTAGAGCTTCCCACTCGATGTAGTTGTCTGCTATAGAAGAGGAATTTAATGTTGATAATTACTTTGTGATTTCCATTTTCAAGTGATTTCCACAATGTTTTAAATTGCTGTATAACATTAAGCCTTCTTCACATGTGACCAATTCTCTTTAATGAAATGGAAATTAACCTTATACTTTGTTTCTTCAGACTTTGAGCTCTCCAACCCCCATGTGATATCCAGTGATCAGCTGCCACCTGAGAACCTGAGTGCAGCCATCGGGCAAAAAATCAATTCTCCTAATAGGATTCTTTCTGATGAGAATAACTATGCCTCCATCGTTGTGGGCTTCCCAGATCTACTGGTAAGTGATAACACATTAAAAAGCAAATATTTGTCAAATATTTAAGGATTTTGAAAAATAAACATTTAGGGAAGAAGTTCAGAATCTGATACATTTAATTAGTGCAATCCATATTTCTCCAGGTTCGTGAACATCTATTTTTTTAAGCAAGATCTGTTAGTCCATTTTCTTATCCACTTTATTATCAGAAACATGTCTACACATTAAAAAAATATACAACAATGAACTGCGCCAATAAGCAAGCTAACAGCAACAAGGCACTGGAATGTACACCCACTGTGAGTGTGTATACTTGAAAAAGAAATAACTAAATGTACAGAGCTCGCCACATTTAGTTATACGTGTCAGTACATTAGAAATTTAAAATAGAAATTTCAAAGATGGAGTCGGGTGCAACTAAATAAGGAAAGTATTGTTTTTAAAAAAAGGAGCTGTTTTATTTTCTAAATATAACCTATTAACACTTTCATTTTTTTTTTTTTATTACAATGACAGGATAGCTAATATTTAATTCGGAGTCTGATACCCTGAAATATTTTCTGCCCGTGCTCACCTCCTCTTCCACATCATATGACTGACAGCTTAGCTGAAATAAAAACAAATAAGGGAAGCACCTGCTGCTTTGTGGGAGCAGAATTGTTTTTCCTAGTTTCTGCATGGCAGGCATGGAGGCCCATAAACCATAACATCTTTATTCAATGAAGAGTGCTCATTTTTAAGTGCTAGAACCAATTACAGTTGTTTAGAATTCGTTTTGTCCTAGGCTGACTTCAGCAGCTTTATTGAATAAGGCAGCAAGTGTTTTGTTTTTTTTTACAGACAGTGCTGCAAGTTTTCTAAAATTGCACTGAGGTTATTTTATGTTACTGATCTAGAAGCAAATGCCACCCTTTGGTTGCTAGTTTTTGTGTGTCTTTTACTGTACCTTTGGTTTGTCATTGCAGTCACCAAGTGAAGTATACAGCTGGAAGAGGAGGTCTGCTTTGGGAAGTCATGGAACATACACCGCTGATCAGTATTTCCAGTCGGGACGCAGTAAATCTGGAAATATCAGGAAAGGCTGTTGTGTGAGTTTAGTAGCTGCTAACCAGATTGTGAGAGGTGTGCCAGCTGTAGATGTCCCTTTCAAAGATATTTACTCTAAAGGTAAGTCCTGCAAATGTATTGGGTTTAGTTTTAAGAATGAGTTTATACAATTAAAGCTGGTGATGTACTATATGTTTCTTTGCAAATATACATTAATTATAGGGTTTTCTCATGACACAGGAGTCACAGAGCATTAGGTTTTCCAAAGAAAAGAGCGCAGCAGAAACCTTTGACTTTCAGGCTATCTCTCTTCAATTGAAACTCTGTTTGGTACTGCAGAGTAGGAAGAGATGTAATGAGTCATTCCTCTTACTGTTTTTGCTGAATATATTTTGGATGCAACAGATAAGAGTAAGGTACTTAAGATTTGAATGCTGTCTGTTACCCTGTTTGGGAGATTTCCCCTTTTTTTCCTGTCAAAATCTATGATTTTGATCCTATAAGATTTTGGTGTGCTGGTGACATTTCTGCAAGTATAGAGAGATAGGCAATCTCTCCAAGGGCGACACAAACAAACACATATTTTTGTAGTTAGAATGTTTGTCTGTGCCTGCCTGTCCTGGTGATGCCCACACAGCCCATTTCATGTGCAGGCATCACAAAGACAGGAAGTGTGAAAATCCCCCCAATCACACAGGGTTTTGTTCTTAAAGCAGACCTTGTAGTCCATCATCATAAATAACAGCTTCAAAGTTTAAAAAAAAATGTAGGGAAAAAAAGTTAGCACATACAGTATACTTACTTTACCTCTGGCTACTTACTACAGGGGGTGACATTACCATTCTTAAGGTGCCCATACACTGCACGATTATCGTACGATAATCGTATGCGATCGGTTTTTCGTACGATAATCGAGCAGTGTGAACGGAGACGTGCGACCGTTTCTACTGTACGGTCGCACGTCTTCTGTCGAACCAGCATGTTCGAAAACCCGAACCAGCATGTTCGAAAACCAGCCGGGAATCGTACGATTCTCGGCTGGTTAGAACGGTGCTCGGAAGACAAATGCCGAACGGGCCGGTGTGCGCACGCGCACACTGCCCGTTCAGCATTGCGGTCATCGGAAGCCCGCCCCTCAGGGGGGCGGGCTTGCGATGATCGAGAGTGCGATCTGCCTGTCCAAGATAGGCAGATCGTACGTTTTTTTAATCCCTGTACAACCATCGCAAGACTAAAGTCTTGCGATGGTTGTAGAGTGTATGGCCACCTTTACAGAGAGATCCCGGTAATGCTGAGTATTACAGACATTTGTATAGCGTTTTATGCAGTGCTTTCCATACTGTACATTTACTTCAGTCCCTGCTGCCAATGAGCTTACAATCTAGTCTAGTCAATCTCGGAGCTGCCAGTCAGTTCTTATCTGGGTACCTTTTGCTGAATAAAGTACTATATTCATCATGTGTATAGTGCTAATGGTGTTTGCATTGTAAATGTGTGCTATGAACGGTGTCGTTACATAGAAGATGTAAGTTAAGATGAACTCTACTTCTGCAGGTATCTAAGATTTTACCAGTGTTTATGTAGCCCTTCTTAATTTAGTACATTTATGAGCAGTATGAATCTAAGGTGACAAATTCATTTCACTTAGTGTGTGCAAAGAATGTGTGAAAGAGCTGGTGTATTTTTGGGTAATGTGAGTCATTTATTAACTGTGAAGCAGCTTGTGCTGTTGCCACATTATTCATTATAACACATATGCAACCACTTTATTTATAGAAAGATGTTAAATGCAGAAGACAAATTTCATGGTATTGTTTACTGAAGAGCTTTCCATATAACATTTTGTCACCTTAGTGCTACAAAACTCAGTGTACTACTTCAGTTCTTGGAACTCTTTATAAGCACCCTGGGAAGAAATTACTTTAACATGAATGTAAAGGTTACCTTAACTTTAATTTATAATTAGTATTGTTCTGTTTGACATTCTGCTACTTTGTGTGTAATTGGGGTGTAGCCTATGGCATCCAACCGGATTCTTGCAGGGTATGCTGTAAAAGCTGAGGGATGAACAGCACAGTTGGTACTGTTATAGTGGAACTGCAGCCAATTATTCCCTTCTTTGTTTTGGAAAGAGTAGGAAAGGGATGTTGTCTCCTCCGTCTGTGTTTCTGTTGGGAAGATTTCCCCTTCCCATTTTCACTGCTAATTGAAAGAGAGAGAGAGATTACTTTTGACTGCCAGTTCCAATTAGACAAAAGGAAATGAAGGGAAATCATATTCATAGTCCGACTTGAGTTCCAGTTTAACCCCTTCGTGACGGGAGACGTACACTGTACGTCCAGCCACAAAGGGACCAAATGACTCGTCACGTACACTGTACGTGACGAGTTATTTGCTGCACTAGAAGGCTGCTAACCGCTGAGAATCAGCGGTTACCTTTCAGTAATAGATGTCTAACTATCTAGAGATCCATTACTGAAAGGGTTAACCTTTTTCAGACACCCGATACCTTAATATCGGGTGTCTGAGAGTCACAGCAAAGCAGACACAAAGAAAAAAAGTGAAAAGTGTAAATAAATTAAAAAAAATAGTGAAAAGTGTAAAAAAATTAAAAATAAGGGACAAATAAATGAATGTATGTATTGCATTTTTTTTTAGCTGTGCTGGTTTTGTTAAAAAAAAATACTACAAATCAATATTTTACGTTTTTTCCTCTTTTTTTAATTTGTATTTGTCCTAAGTGAGGCGTTAGACACACATATGTGATATAAATATATAGCCCTATCTGTCCTCTAAAAAACAATATATAATATGTGTGGGTGCACTTTGTAAGAAAGTATATTACTGACGTGGAAGAATCACACAGCAAAAATGTCAAAAGTGTGTCAGTCATTTACGAACAGAAACTAAAAACAAGCTCAGTCATGAAGGGGTTAAGGGACCCAAATATTGCTTTGTTTTCTACAGTAGTAAATACTAAAAACTCTGTAGCATTGGTTACAGAATGTTTCTTGGACTCTCATTTACCTGTTTGCAACTGACAAATAAATTATATAGCTTAATTCATATGCAGACTGTTGTATCTAAGGTACACTAAATGGTTGAAAGTTTTGGACACACTTGTATAAACTTTTTGGACATCCCAAAACCATGGGTATTAATATGGATTTGACCCCACCCATTGAGACTTGAACAGCCATCATTCTTTTGGGAAGGTTTTCCACAAGATATTAGTTTGTCTGTGGGAATGTGTGTCCATTTAGCCGTAAGCACATTTGTGAGGTCAGGTACTACTGATGGATAATAAGACCTTGCTTGCAATTCCAGTTCCTCCCAAGGTGCCCTGTAGGGTTGAGATCAGGGCCCTTTGTAGTTCCTCAACACCAAACTTGGCAAACCATGTCTTTATGGACCTGGCTTTGTGTACTTTGAGGAATCAAATATTTGTCTAAAATGAATTTGTAATGTATCATTACCAGTACTCTTCACAGGAAACACCTGAATAATTTGAATGAGTATCCACACACTTTCTTCCATATAGTGTATCTAATTACTGATGTGAAATGCTGTTTACCAATTGATAGACAGACTCCATTCAATGCAGGGTTTTATGTTTATGAATGCTCACGTCCTTTTGGCATGGACATTTTTTTCACCTAAAATACCACGATTGAGCATCAGCACAGTTTTCACTTAGTGTTATGCTCCAATCTCAAAAGAGGTCTGGGTTTTTATCTGGCACACACATTTTTTTGTCAGCAATATGTCTGAGGTTATGTTGCTATAGCATAAAGAAGTATTAATATTTCAAAAAGTTTTCCTGTAAGAATTAACAAGAAGGAGACATGAGAGAAAAGAAGACATCATTCCTGGAAAGGGACAGATATTTTTAATGAGTATGTGCTACAATGTGCAGTACAGGAAATGCTGTGTCTTCTGGCCCCTGGTAGATTTTTCTTAGGAATAACTCAGTCGCAACTGTAGCTAAGCTAAAGTGGTTATAGTCATCCTGTCACTGCTGTGTCAAGGCTGGTGGGTGATTCCCTTCTCTCATGTTGAGGACAGGAAAACTAGCCACACCTTCGCCACCTTTCAGGCAATTTCAACCATTCAACTACCTTTCAATTGTAAAAAAACAAATGAATAAGTCAAGGCAACCTACCACTTACATTTTAGATCAGCCTTCCTCAACTAGGGTTTTATGGCACCCTAGGGTTCCTCCAAGGGCTGATAGGGGTTCCTTGATCATAAGCAATTTCTGTCTCTCAGATAAGCTACCACTAACACTAATGGTCTTTTCAGGTATCTGTAATGGGGGCATTCCCCACACTGACCACCTATGTAAAGGAGCATTCTTCCCACTGACAACCAGTATACTATGGCTCTTAACTGACTACCAATGTAATGGGGAACTTCTATAATGAACATTGTCACTTCTTTATTTAAGACCAATGTGAGGAGCAGCACATTTGTTTTTACTATCAGAGCTTTTTTGGCCATTATTATTATTAGTTTCATTATTATTACTGAAAATAATATTGTTGCATAGAACAGCCCTGGGTGTCAAATGCGCAAAGTATGCCTCATTCCTAATTCTTTTTTATTATTCAGTCTACAACTTACTGTTCACTTTAATGTCTCATAAGCTGTAGTTATGATAATTAATAGCAGGGGTTATTTCATGGCATCCTTCTCGTTAAAAAGACAGAGAAAGGCTGGTTTACATCATTCATTTGTTTGGCAAATTTGCAATCAAAAGCTGGATAAAGTGAGTAGCCAGTATTAGTCTGGAATGAAATTGAACTCAATTGAACTCAATTTCATTCCACCCAAAGAAACAAATGTTTAAATGCCTTCCACATAAAACCTAAAGTGGTTATGTTTCTTAAAGTGACACTAAACTCAGGAGTTATATCTTAAAAATGCATTCAAGTACCCTAACTGTTAACAAAAATGTATCTTATTTGTGTATCACTCGGCTGTAGATCCTCAAATCATCTCTGAATTGGTGCTGACACTGTCCTTCCTTCTGGAGGGTGGATACTTTTGTTCCCCATGGTCCCTGTGTGTGTTGAAAAGTAGCCACCGCTCCAATCTTGCTCCTGTGATAGGCTACAATCTCGATACAAACTATTAAACAAAATGTGAGATTGTAGTACATCACAAGAGTGAGATTGGAGCGGTGACTACTTTACACCACACACAGGGGCCTTGGGGAACAAAAGTAGCCACCCTCCAGAAGGAAGGACAGTGTCAGTACGAATCCAGAGATGATTTGAGGATCTACACCGAGTGATACACAAATAAGATACATTTTTGTTAACAGTTAGGGTACTTGAATGCATTTTTAAGATATAACTCCTGAGTTTAGTCACTTTAAACAAACTGGAGAGAAAGTTTTTTTCTATTTTTGGTGATACATTTGATTGTAACTCTTCTCTGTGCAGTTGAACTTCTGATACAGGCAGGGGTGTTTATTAAGAGTGTTAAGACCATCTTTCTATGAGCAAAAGCATTTTTCAAACCTTTTCATTTGCAAAGTACTGGATGCTATAAAATTACTTTTAACTTGTGAGCACCAAATGATCTCCATATCTCAGAAACTTTGTTTGGAACCTAGATTTTGGAAATAAAGCTAAATCTGAAACTTTTACTGTCATTTGTTTTTTTGAAGGCTTTGTCTGTCATATACAAATTTTCCCTTCTCCTTCATGTGAGGGGTCAGTCAAAGTGTAGGGACAATCTTTAAAGTCTATAAATAAATCAGTGTATGTCAGCTAGGCTGGAAGAATGTAAGAAATTATATACAGTATACGTAGGCTTCACGGTTTGTTTCATGCAAACTTCCCTTTGCACTTCATAGAAATTACATTAATAGTCAAATCCCTTCATTTCATAATCAGTTGCCGCATTTCGACTAAAATAACAAATGAACCAAGTCAAAAAAGCTTTCATAACTTGTTTTCCACAGAGATTTAACTGTAAAAAATAGTTTGCATTCAAGAGGGAACATTTCAGCTTAATTATTTACAGTCTTGTTGAAATTACTGTTTTAACACTTGTTTCTTTGTATTCTACCATTAGATACCGTTCCCCCCAATTCTACTGCATTTTTAGAAGTTACTGATCTCAATTTGAAGAAGCTCAAGTATATTCCAGTTCCCAGGTAAGATTAGTCTACACCGAGGTCAATTAATACTGGCAGGGAGAACTAGGTTTGAAAAATGCAAAAAGGGATTCTGTGGGATTGGCTTGTATGGCTAGTTTATTAAAACTGGAGCAAAGAAAACCAAACCATCCCGATTCCACTTCTCATTTTCCAGCGTAGCCTGGAAAGAATCAGCCTGGCTGCTTTTAACTTCAAAGAGACATTTTCCTCTATTTTTTTTATCATTCTTGAAATAGCACCAAGCACTCTTAGTGATATTTAGATGTTATTGTTTCTATTTTTGTAAGCAGATATTGAACCTAATATGTTACAGTCTGGATTAAGTCTACCAGTGAATACATTTTTTTTCAAGCCAAAAATTTGGTTTATCTGCCGAAAGATGTTTGTACTAATGGTCTGTAGGCAAACGTTGGTTCTTTTACTGTTATACTGTACATTATGTTCAAAGACTTTACAGTTCTCTTTCACATATAATACTAATAAAGTGTGTGCTCAAATTGATATTTAATGAATAAACATACTATGAATTTATTGTTCCTGTTTGCATTTTCACAGCCTACAGCTAAACACTTCCAAGTGTTTGCTGGCTTGTTCTGTTAGAAAATCATTATTCAGAGCTGTAATGGATGTGGCTCACCCCTTCCTGCACCTCTTGTCTCCCCGTTGGCTACTGATAGCAATTAGCTGACCTACTAGACAATAGGAAGTGAAAGAGGAAAAACCATGACAGCAATGGTCAATGTTTCTCAAACATGGCATGTTGGTGTGTTCGATTGGCAGGTGTTTTATGTACTTAAAGCGAAACTACAACCTCTATTTGGATTGCAGTTGCCATGGTGCTGCGCATGTGATCAGCTATGACACCAGTCATTTGAGAGCTTCAGAGTATGAAACAAGCTGAAATAAGCACACTGGCAAACTTTACCCTAAAAGTAACTGTTTTGGGAGGCATTAAATTGGTGGGTATAGTTCCTCTTTAATAAAGTCCAGAGTTTTGCCGTTTAAACAGATCAGCCATAACATTATGACCACTGACACGTGAAGAGAATTATATTGATTATCTCCTTACATTAGCGCCTGGAAGTGGATGGAATATATTAGGCAGCAAGTGAACTTTTTGTCCTTGAAGTTGATGTATTGGAAGCAGAAAATAGGGGCAAGCGGAAAGGATTTAAGTAACTTTGACAAGGGCCTACCAAAAGTGGTCTACGGAAGGAAAACTGGTGAACTGGCGACAGAGTCATGGGAGGCCAAGGCTCATTGATGCACAGGGGAGCGAAGCCTGGAAGAAGAGCTACTGTAGCTTAAATTGCTAGAAAAGTTCATGCTGGTTCCGAAAGAAATGTGCTTGAACACACAGTGCATCGCAATTTGTTGTGTATGGGGCTACTGGGAAACCTTAGCTTCTGCCATTCATGTGGATGTTACTTTGACACGTACCACCTACCTATACATTGTTGCTGACTAAGTACACCCTTTCATGGAAACGGTATTCCCTGATGGCAATGGCCTCTTTCAGCAGGATAATGTACACTGCCACACTGCAAAAATGGTTTAAGAATGGTTTGAGCAACACAGCATTGGGTTTAAGATGTTAACTGGGCATCCAAATTCTCCAGATCTCAATCCAATTGAGCATGTGTGGGATGTATTGGAAAAACAAGTCCGATCCATGGAGGTCCCACCTCACAACCTACAGGACTTTAAGGAACTGCTAATGATTGCTTTGTGCCAGATACCACAGCATACTTTCAGATGTTTAGTGTCTTGATGGTTAAGTGATGTTTTGGCAGCAAAAGGACATAGGCACCTACTCAATCTTAGGTGGGTGGTCATAATGTTTTGGCTGATTGGTGTGGCTTCTCCCCTAAATTATAATATAATCAATTTAATACTTGTAATCTTTTCCATGCTGTAATTGGTGTTTCCATTTATTTCCATTTATTGTGTACTCATGAGGCCCAGCTTTCCTAATAATGTTATCTGTCGTATTTCTGGTCTGTACAATATCTATATAAAAGCACTCGCAAATGTTAACATTTTGATCATTGTCATGGGGGAAATGTTGACACAAAACATAAAAGTTGTATCTGTGGGAATGCTCTGCTAAAGTACTGCAATGGGAATTTAATTAGAATAATAGGTATGCACAAACTTTACATTGACACACGATGAGAATTGTTAGAAGACTTCTGTATAGATCATACACTGTTTGAGTAATAAATAGTATGAGATGTTTAGCTTGGCGTACTGCCTTATGATATCACTATCAGAAAGTCGAAATTGAGCTTCAATTATTGTGAAGGCTCAGTGTGTGAAACAGTTATGAACTGAGCTACACAGATGATTATAGTGCTGCTAAAATCTTCATTATTGATTGACCTTTACAGCACACAGATAAACATGGGGCCTGATCTGCTTTCATTTCACATAACCAATCTCTTATTTTTTCCCCACTTTTGATTGTTTACTTTTTCTGGCACTGACCTAAATCTTTATATGAACATGACTGACCCCTGACAGAGACAAGAGTATGTGACAGTGTCCTATAGATGTGCTTCTTCCAGTTCTCACCCTAAAGCCATTGCTTTCTTGTCAGATCTCATTCTGTGTCAGCTAACATGTCATAATGGATAGTGGGAATCATGTACTCTTTCTTACATCTCTTTTATATGACAAGCCAATTAGACAGGAAAATCCTCTTAGGCCAAGTATACAAAAATTATTTAAAAAGAGTTACCTTTCACAATTCAGAATGAAGATGGGATTTACGTTTGTTACTAAGAAGAATCCAGGCAGTGTGTATTTTCATAATTACTGTATGAGAAGTATGCTAAAAAATATTTATTAAACTCCACCAATGATAACATTTTTCTGAAAACATTAATAATGTTCTGGATAGTGGCTATTTCTTTTTGACAATGAGCTCACAGAAGTGCCTGTGCCTTAGCTTTGAACTTTGTTAGAGAATATAAGTTAGACTATGATTGAATCACATCCCTTTCATCTTTCTATTTTACAAACACCACTTGCTGATAGTGAGAGACTAAGACTGTTGAAGTTTAAATCCAGCATAAGCCAATATTGTCCCTGATGCTCCCTGTAGCCCTGTTGGTATAGTTTTTGGGAACTCCTTTTTTTTTAAGAAGGTAGGGTCAGCAAGTGACTTCTTCATCTGCTTTTCTGACTTCTGAGATAATTAATGGTGTTGCTAATGCCCATCTAAGTGTGAAATACTAGTTGCCTTGCCTTTTGCTGAATATATGCTTGATAATACTGCTCTCAACCTCATCTTGTCAACTTAACCCTTTCTTTGCTGTGCATAATTGAAGCTGACCTTTTGCTGAATATATGCTTGGTAATACTGCTCTCAACTTCCTCAAACTTGTATACATTATCAACAAATTGTCACCTACTTTGTTTTGATTAATCAAAGGGACCTCCCTATCTTTATAACACTAACCATCCTGCAGTGTTGTGAAGGTAACTTGCCTGCATCTCATGTGTCTCTGATCAACCTCCAAATAGAATAATTGGCAATTTAACCCCCACCCCATTTCAGTATAAGTTTGGAAACTCCTATGGGGGAAGGCACCGTCAGGGGGTCAAGGCACAGGCAAACATCGCCATCGAAGCACATCGCTATAAAAGCATAACTTCAGCGCACTTTTAAAACGGCACTTTGAAAGAAGGCTCTGAAGAGATATTGCCAAGAAATACACCTCTCAAAGACTGCAAGTAATCACCTTCCTATACCCTCCTGTCCTCCTCCCACTCTGCCTCATCTACCATCTCCCTAAGCATGCTGTCTCTTCCTCTCCTTCTCACGGTAGTGTCCTCCATCTGTAAACTCTCATTCCTTCCCCCCTCTCCTCCCCCCCACTGCATATACATATCACCCTCACTTCTGCCCTCTCCCTATTATTGCACCCATCAACTTCTGCTTATCATAAACCCACATGCTGGCAAAGCCTCCAATACTCTAGAGCAGGTGCACTGCTCTAAATCTAACTATCACCTTACTTCACACACCCTTTTGCTTCTCCTGCTCTCTGGAGACTTTTCACCTAATCCTGGTCCCCCACAATCTAGGTCTATCCAGCACACCAAACACCCCTCTTCCCCTGGCAGCAGCCGCAATCCAACTAATCTCATTCCCATATCTCCACTCCCAAGATCCACTTCCTCCTTTTCATGTGCCCTCTGGAATGCTCGCTAAGTCTGTAACAAGCTCACCTCCATTCATGACCTCTTTATCTCCAACTCCTTTAACCTACTTGCTGTTACTGAAACCTGGCTCCAGGATTCTGACACTACCTCATCAGCTGCCCTTTCCCATGGTGGCCTCTACTGGACTCACTCACCCAGATTCAGTGAACGCAAGGGAGGGGGAGTTGGCTTCCTTCTATCGTCACAAAGCACATTCAAAGTTCTTCCTACACCACCTTCTCTATCACTCTCCTCTTTCGAAGTTCATTGAATACGTCTGTTTTCCCCTGTTTCTCTGAGGATCACTGTGATTTATCGGCCTCCAGGGCCGGTATCACGCTTCCTTGATAACTTCTCTGCCTGGCTACCCTATTTTCTTTCCTCTGAAACACCCACTGTCATTCTCGGTGACTTCAATGTCCATGTCAATATTAGTAACACCACAACCTCTGAGCTACTCAACCTAACTTCATCCTTTGACCTAACACCATGGACTAACTATTCTACTCACTCTGATGGCAACAACCTTGATCTCATATTCTCATACCTCTGCACTCCCTGCAATCTCAACAACACCCATTTTCCACTCTCTGATCACAACCTTGTCAGATTCACACTCTCCCTCTCATCTGCCCCCCAACATCCCAACCAGCAAACCGCCACCCGTAGGAACCTTCACCACTTCAACCCCTCTCTTTACTCTGCTCCTTTATGACAAAGTCAAAATCCTGTCCTGCCCTGACTTTGCCACTTCTCTCTACAATAACTCACTCTCATCCTGTTTGGACACACTTGCCCCTTTCACCTCTCATAAAATCAGGCCCCGTCCTCTACAGCCTTGGCTGACAGATGACACTAGAAAACTCAGAAGACATAGGCCTCCAAGACTCTGCTTTCTCATGGTTCATCTCCTATCTATCTCAGCGCACCTTCAGGGTCACCTACAATTCTACCTCCTCCTCTCCTCTTCTTCTTTCCGTGGGGGTCCCCCAAGGGTCTGTCCTTGGGCACCTTCTATTCTCTATCTACACTTCTTCCCTGGGTCAATTGATAGCCTCCCATGGCTTCCATTACCATCTTTATGCTGATGACACCCAAATCTATCTCTCCACTCCTCAACTCACCCCCTCTGTCTCTTCACGTATCTCAAATCTACTCAGTGACATCTCAGCATGGATGTCACACCACTACCTCAAACTCAATCTGCCAAAAACTGAGCTTATAATTTTTCCTCCTCTCCGTGTTCCCTCCCCATCAAGCCAGGGTACTCGGTGTAATCCTTGACTCTGAGCTCTCCTTTCAGCCCCACATCCAATCACTACCCAAATCTTGCCAACTCAACCTCCGTAACATTTCCAAAATACGCCCCTTTTTAACAAACGAAACCACAAAGCTTCTAATTCACTCCTTTGTAAATCTCTCGTCTCGCCTACTGTAACTCCCTCCTTGTTGGCCTACCACTAAGCAGGCTATCCCCCCTTCAGTCTATCATGAATGCTGCTGCCAGACTCATCCATCTTACCAACCGTTCAGTGTCTGCCGCCCCTCTCTGCCAATCCCTCCACTGGCTCCCACTTGCCCAACGAAAAAAAATTCAAAATACTAACAACAAAATACAAAGCCATCTACAACTCCGCCCCAACCTACATCACTGATCTCATCTCAAAATATCACCCAAACCGTCCTCTCCGTTCCTCTCAAGATCTCCTGCTCTCTAGCTCTCTCATTACCTCCTCCCATGCTCCCCTCCGGGACTTCTCCAGAGTGTCCCCCAT
>NW_017306725.1:591407-593748 GCF_000935625.1 Nanorana parkeri
CCAAGGGTCTGTCCTTGGGCCCCTTCTATTCTCTATCTACACTTCTTCCCTGGGTCAATTGATAGCCTCCCATGGCTTCCAATACCATCTTTATGCTGATGACACCCAAATCTATCTCTCCACTCCTCAACTCACCCCCTCTGTCTCTTCACGTATCTCAAATCTACTCAGTGACATCTCAGCATGGATGTCACACCACTACCTCAAACTCAATCTGCCAAAAACTGAGCTTATAATTTTTCCTCCTCTCCGTGTTCCCTCCCCATCAAGCCAGGGTACTCGGTGTAATCCTTGACTCTGAGCTCTCCTTTCAGCCCCACATCCAATCACTATCCAAATCTTGCCAACTCAACCTCCGTAACATTTCCAAAATACGCCCCTTTTTAACAAACGAAACCACAAAGCTTCTAATTCACTCCTTTGTAAATCTCTCGTCTCGCCTACTGTAACTCCCTCCTTGTTGGCCTACCACTAAGCAGGCTATCCCCCCTTCAGTCTATCATGAATGCTGCTGCCAGACTCATCCATCTTACCAACCGTTCAGTGTCTGCCGCCCCTCTCTGCCAATCCCTCCACTGGCTCCCACTTGCCCAACGAAAAAAAATTCAAAATACTAACAACAAAATACAAAGCCATCTACAACTCCGCCCCAACCTACATCACTGATCTCATCTCAAAATATCACCCAAACCGTCCTCTCCGTTCCTCTCAAGATCTCCTGCTCTCTAGCTCTCTCATTACCTCCTCCCATGCTCCCCTCCGGGACTTCTCCAGAGTGTCCCCCATCCTCTGGAACTCCGTACCCCAATCTGTCCGCCTATCTCCTACGCTGCCCACCTTCAGGCGATCCCTAAAAACCCATCTCTTCAGAGAAGCATATCTCATCTCAACATAACTGGCTTTTACTTCCTCCAATAACTCAATCCAAACAATTATTACCTTTTCTATCACTTGCCCCTCCTACTGGATTGTAAGCTCTCACGAGCAGGGCCATCCCAACCATATTGTTCTGAAACTGTATTGTACTGTAAATTGTATTGTAACGGTGCTGTCTCCACTATTTTGTAAAGCGCTGAGCAAATTGTTGGCGCTATATAAATCCTGAGTAATAATAATATGCTCATCCATTGGCTTTCTAAGTCACTGACCTATAGCGCGTATGCAAATCAGGAAAGTCCTTAGCCAGTGTATTAGGTATCAGAATGAGAGCCTGGTAACTAGCATTTTCAGAAGGAGAGGGTCAGCAATGGCAGCCTTCATATCCCTTTTGTGACATGTTTCCTTGAATTTGGGGGGGTACCTCAGTAACACAGGTCCAATTGTGGCACTTGTACCCTGTTCCTTTGTCACTCTCTTGCATGTTTTTCTAATTAAACTACGGTAGTTGTCAAGATGGGCATTATGACATTACAATGTTTTTACAGAAATACCAACAAATATTTGTGCATATATCTTTCTGTATATTGAAACTTTATTTTTTTATTATCAGGCTTCTTACATTTTATAATTGTTTAAATTATTTTTAAAATTGTGAGGAGAGATCTAAAGGAACTCCATATCAACCACATAGCCTCATTTCAAGAAGGTCCTATTCTATTATTGCCTTACTAATGATAAATATTGCAAATGTAGTCGCAAATGTAGTCCACACCTCTGCTTTTAATTCCCTAAACTGTTAAAAATGTTTCAAGGTATTATATTTTTATTCCAGGGGTCATATATAATTACTTTACAAAGTTCTGGTCAGACTCTAGTAACTTCTTATAGATACTTTACTGTTATTTCTGCCCTGTACATTGAGATTTACAGCAATTTTACTGGCTTCCTTTTGTTTCACTGTTTGAAAATGATGTGGCAATGTATTATTTTTTATCTTTTCTTATAATTGTGTTGTTGAGTCATGATCTCATTTCTTTTTTTTTTTATTTACTGTTATGAACAACTACAATCTTGTGTGTTTTAGAGCTGTATCAGTGTCTCCGTACACATCTTGGCTGTCTAAAATATCAGACACAGACATTCTGCTGGCTGCACATGGAAACAGTGGAGTTGTCTCGGTGGATATGGGAGGCAGTGTTAGGCTGTGGGAGACCGGACTTGAAAGTATTCAGCGTTCTTTGCTCGAATGGAAAAATATGATTGGACAAGATGATGGGCGGCCTGTTCAGGTAAAATATAATGGTATATTTTCATCAGCATTTCACGTATCTGTCAGAAAGTACAAAACACTGGTTGTCCCATGTGTTGATTCACATTTTCTCAGTTGTTATACTTTTTTACTTTTCAGCAGCACAATAACTCCTAATTCATGAGAAAGGAAGAAAATATAAATATATATATA
>NW_017306725.1:593812-608416 GCF_000935625.1 Nanorana parkeri
TATTTATATGTACTGTTAGCAGTTGCATACTGGTTTTGTGGCTGTTAAGACATTTCTGTCATAATTTCTGCTTTATGTTTCCTTCACAAAAATAGAAATGGCAAAACCAGATTTTTTATGGAAGGGAATTAAAAAAAAAGAGATGCACCCTAAGTAAAGTGTCTCAGACAACATTGTCCAAGTATATATAAGCAGCTGACAGTGGGTAATGGGATAAGTACAGTGAATAAACTACCCATTGTAGCAAATATTTAGTAAAATTGTTTTATGTTAGTAGTGCTACCACCATCTACTGGCTTAAACTGTAATTTCACTATGTCCTAATATTGAACGGAGCCTGTGATGAAAGGCTCCCCAGGCAAAATCTGGAGGAACCCTGTTTATAAGGCTGTTACAAACTATAGATATAAGATTTTCACAAGTGATCTGGCTATTTTTGCAGACTGGTCTCTGTCAAGGAAAAAAGTGATTGGACGGGTTAACAAAACTATCGTTATAATGTTCATTTTATTTTGATAAGTCAGTGCTTGCAGCCTCTTCTATCCATCTCCCTTCCTACAGCCTGCTGAACTAAATATGCATTAACTGTCTGAGGCCTGCATGTAATAGGTGTATGGTGCTTTGTGTATTGAGGTGCGTGATACAGTGGGTTTTGGGGTGCTCTTTGCTGTATCGGGGTGCTTCGTGCAGCATCTATTATGTTACATGGTGACGATTGTATTGGATGTGGCATGTCCAGTGCATCATATGTAGTTTAACCATAGGGCCTAGTTTATATGGACAGTAAAGGGGATGTCCCTTTTCTACATTTTAGCACCTTTGGTACAACACTAGGACTTATCATCTGACTATAGCAGGACCCTCCCAGTCAGCACGTAGAGTAAGTGTGTCCATGTGTAAGGTTTAATACAAATTAAATCAGTTGTGCCTCTTGAATGAAGTTTGGTAAAATTCTAGCAATGTACAGTTGTGTGAAAAAGTGTTGGCCCCCTTCCTGATTTTTCACTGTTTTGCACGTTTGTCACACTTTAATGTTTCAGATCATCATACAAATTTAAATATTAGTCAAAGATAACACAAGTAAACACAACATGCAATTTTTAAAGGAAGCTTTTTATTATTAAGGGAAAACAGAATCCAAACCCACATGGCTCTGTGTGAAAAAGTGTTTGCCCCCTATACCTAATAACTGGTTGGGCCACCCTTAGCAGCAAGAACTGCAATCAAGCGTTTGCGATGAGTCTGTTACAGCGCTGTGCAGGAATTTTGGTCCAATCATGTTTGCAGAATTGTTGTAATTCAGCCACATTGGAAGGTTTTCGAGCATGAACCGCCTTTTTAAGGTCATGCCACAGCATCTCAATAGGATTCAGGTCAGGACTTTGACTAGGCCACTCCAAAGTCTTCATTTTGTTTTTCTTCAGCCATTCAGAGGTGGACTTGCTGGTGTGTATTGGATCATTGTCCTGCTGCAGAACCCAAGTTCGCTTCAGCTTGAGGTCACAAACAGATGGCCGCACATTATCCTTCAGGATTTTTTGGTAGACAGCAGAATTCATGGTTCTATTTATCACAGCAAGTCTTCCAGGTCCTGAAGCAGCAAAACAGCTCCAGACCATCACACTATCATCACCATATTTTACTGTTGGTATTAAGTTCTTTTTCTGAAATGCGGTGTTACTCTTAAGCCAGATGTAATAGGATACACACCTTCCAAAAAGTTCAACTTTTGTCTCGTCAGTCCACAGAGTATTTTCCCTAAAGTCTTGGGGATTGTCAAGATATTTTCTGGCATAACGGAGACAAGCTTTTATGTTCTTTTTGCTCAGCAGCGGTTTTCGTCTTGGAACTCTGCCATGCACCCATTTTTACACAGTCTCTTTCTTATGGTGGAGTCATGAACACTGACCTGAACTGAGGCAAGTGAGGCCTGCAGTTCTTTGGATGTTGTTGTGGGGTCTTTTCTGACCTCTTGTATGAGTCGTCGCTCTGCTCTTGGGGTAATTTTGGTTGGTCGACCACTCCTGGGAAGGTTCACCACTCTTCCATATTTTCGCCATTTGTGGATAATGGCTCTCACTGTGGTTCGCTGAAGTCCCAAAGCTTTAGAAGTGGTTTTATAACCTTTTCCAGACTGACAGATCTCAATTACTTTCTTAGTATGTCCCTGACTAGGAGAGAGTTATTGGTGTTGTAAAAACAAAGCTACACTTTTAGTGGTGTATTTATAAACAATTTGCAGAACCATTCGTCCTGTGAATCTCTACGTCTCCATTCACACCTAGGCATTTTGTCACGCAAAACAAGAAATCCTATTCAGTCCTATGGCCCATGTTCACACCTGAGCATTTTGTCACAAGCTGCAAAACGTCTGACGCTCGAAAAAGTACATGAGCTTGTTTTGGCAGTTTACAGCACGTTTGGTCACCATGCACTCAATAGGAAACGCCTGGAATATCGCAACAGAGGAAATTTTGTGTGTGTTTTCAGATGCAATTGCCCATTTGCACCAATGTCTCTCATGCTTTAGATGCACATACAAATGTGCAAAAGAGCCTCAAAAGCACTAGGATAAATATACACAAAAATGCTAATGCCTAGTTGTGAATGCGGACTTAGAAGGTTCGCTCTGTGCGAATAGAGGCAATAAAACCAAACAAACGTTCTTTGTATAATTTCTTTTCAGGTCAAACATAATGTAATGAAGCACCACATTACTAGATGGAGCTGAGGATACAGCATTTCCTATGCTCGTCAGCTCCATTTAGTGGCCATAGTGCAACATTATTTTATATTTGACTTGAAAAGAAAATATACAAAACACATTTGGTTTTGTGCCTCTATTCACTGAGAACGAACCTTCTCAGAGATTCGCTGGGAGAATGACTTTGTGAATTGTTTATAAAAAGTACCCTAAATGTTGAGCTTAAGGCTCGATTTAGGGATCTGTTTTGGGTTTGATGGGGCAGGTAAAGTGCTGAGGGCTGATTTCAGGGCTTATTTGGTAGGATGTCTATGATGAAGGAATGGATGGAGGAATCTCCCACTGGGCCAATGAACACCTGAACAATGCCTGCATCCAATCAGATTGTTCAGGTATTTTGAGAGCCAGTGGGGTCGACTAGCAAGATACTGAAGCTTGGCCCAGCAGGAGAATCCTCCATCCACACAGTTTAGCATAGATGGAGGAATCTGTTGCACTTTTTACATCTGCACAAAATCTATAGATGTATGGCCAGCTTAACTCTACCTGTGCAAGAAGGCTATTATAATCTTTTTATTGCTCCCTCCCTCCTGTCTCCTATCCCTGGATTGCAGTTTTGAAAGCTTAGACTGAAAATCTGAGTTTTGAAGATGATATATTTACAATCTGTCTGGATACAATTACATCACCCACCCACTCCTTTCCCAATTCTATTGTCTGAAATCAGCCAATATTGGTGTTCTGTGCTTGGACAGCTGCACTACAAGAGGGCTCTAAACAAGATTTGTTAAAGATAAATACTCTTCTTCACAGGGTTGAAATCATTTTGCCTTGTGCCTGAATTTGTCAAGGGCAATCATGGAACTACATATTGGATACTAAAACTACATTTGTGCTTTGAATTGGGACAAAACTAGCGTCTCATTTATTTCTCCTGTATCTTCAACTTTACATGTTTGTTTTCATTTCATCCTTTTTTGATGTCTATGGGAATGTTTGACCATTCTTCCAGAAGCGCAGGTACTTGGTCAAGAAGGCCTGGCTCGCAGTCTCCGCTCTAATTCATGCAGGCCAGGGAAGTTCCTCCACCCCAAACTCACTCATCCATGTCTTTATGGACCTTGCTTTGTGCACTGGTGCGCAGCCATGTTGGAACAGGTAGGGGCCATCCCCAAACTGTTCCCACAAAGTTGGGAGCATGAAATTGTCCAAAATGTCTTGGTATGCTGATGCCTTAAGAGTTCCCTTCACTGGAACTAAAGGGCCAAGCACAACCCCTTAAAAACAACCCCAGACCATAATCCCCCTGTCCACCAAACTTTACACTTGGCACAATGCAGTCAAGCAAGTACTTTTCTCTTGGCAACCGCCAGACAGAGAAGCGTGATTCGTCACTCCAGAGAACACATCTCCACTTCTCTAGAGTCTAGTGGCAGCGTGCTTTACACCACTGCATCCGATGCTTTGCATTGCACTTGGTGATGTAAGGCTTGGATGCAGCTGCTGGGCCATGGAAACCCATTCCATGAAGCTCTCTGCACTCTGTTGTTGTGCCAATCTGAAGGCCAGATGAAGTTTGGAGGTCTGTAGCTATTGACTTTGCAGACAGTTGGTGACTTCTGCGCGCTTCAGCATGCGCTGACCCCGCTCTGTCATTTTACGTACCTACCACTCCGTGGCTTAGTTGCTGTTGTTCCCAGTTCCTTCCGCTTTGTTATAATAACACTAACAGTTGACCGTGGAGTATTTAGTAGCAAGGAAATTTCACGGATGAACTTATTACACAGGTGGCAACCTATCACGGTACCACGCTTGAATTCACTGAGCGCCTGAGAGCGACCCATTCTTTCACAAATGTTTGTAGAAGCAGTCTGCATGCCTAGGTGCGTGATTTTATACACCTGTGGCCATGAAGGTGATTGGAACACCTGAATCCAATGATTTGTAGAGGTGGCCCAATACTTTGGCAATATAATGTATATATACTGTATATGGAAGAATAGATGTAAATAGACTGCAAAGAGTAGCATATGTTGTGACACACTAGCCAGCGGTCTGCAGGCAGTGGTTCAGGAACTATAGGTGGCTTTCAGGTCCCTAATATAATTCAGACAGCAGTCCCTAAGCAATTGTTTCGCTCTGGTGTCTCTGAACACCTGCTGCATTATATACTTCTCATAGGTATGAGGATGACAAGAGCTTGTCTTCAGCATTTATAAACTCTGATCCTCTAGTACACCCAACAGCTCATGCTTGTGGCAACTAGAATACTTACAAACAAGGTGTAATCAATTAAATTATCTTGTCATAATTAACTAAAATGTTTATATCATGACCTTTTCATTATCCTTTTCTAAATGATATTGTGTAATTAAAGATACACTGCAGTCAAAATTAAGAGATACAATTTGCAATGTAGTTCTACTTTGCAGCTAAATTGGGATAACACCTACTTTATATTTGTTATATGTTTCCATTCACATAACATAACTATTTAAAAATTGCTGCTTACATTTTTAAGTGCGTTTTACCTGCTTAAAAACCCTATCTAGCTTGCCCCCTATGTAATGTTAAGTAGGGGGCTGTGGGTAGTTATGTTTACTTTACTTAACCCTGTTTGTACTGTGCAGTCATTTGTAAACTAGGTGTGAACACTGTCTCTCCTAACAAAGGGTTAAAGACTTAGAAGCATTTTCAGGGTTATTCACAAAAGGGTAATGAGTTTGTAAAAGGCAGGAGCAGTGAACAATCTAGGACAGGGGTCGGCAACCCCCGACACGCGTGCCCAGACTGGCACTTGGCAGCTGGCACTCGACCTTATTCTTTATCATTTGTAGTTGACAGCTCGAGACGGCTGTCAATTATACCCCTGGCCCACCCACCTCCCTCACGTGACTGAGCGGCAAAGGCGCGCTGAGGAGGCCCTCAACTTAGTCTGCGCAAGCGATTGCCTAGAGGATCCCTCATGTACCAGCCCGCGCAGACAGGACCCGGCTCACCCGACAGGATGATTACCACACCCGACCGACAGGAGGATTTCAACACCATCCTGCAGAAGACCACAGAAAAATTAAAGGAGCCAGCCGATCGCCTGGAATATACTGTACAGTATGTATCACATCTATACTGCTCAACTACATGAATTTTAGCCCCCGTACCAGCACACATGCAGTCCCTCACAAATGCACAGCAGTATATTGATCCACAAATAATTTAGATTTTATTCCTGCTCTAGCATGTAGGACAGGAATAAAATCAATGCTATTTGTGGCTGACAATACTGCTATGCACTTGTATGGGTCTGTGTGTGTGCCTAATATGCCTTGGTCCATGTAGGTAAGGAGGACTGCTTCTAAAATACTTATTTTTTCAAGCAGGAGAAATTGCACACTTGTCAATCATACAGTGTTTGCGGCTGATATGCAGGCTAAAATGTGTAAATTGGTGGTGGTCTGCCATACGTTGGTGCTGGTCTGTGATTTTCAGTGCGTTGGTACTGGCCTGAGGTCTGCAGACCTCAGGCCAGACCTCAGGCCAGCAGCACCAATGCCCTGCAGGCCTCAGGCCAGCAGCACCAATGCCCTGCAGACCTCAGGCTAGCAGCACCAATGTCCTGCTGACCGGCCTGCAGACCCCCAGGCCAGCAGCACCAATGCCCTGCAGACCTTGGTGCACCAATCGCAATTGTCGCCTTTTTTATTTTTTTTACACTTAATGTTATTGCTATCACATAGGGGTTAACAATCCCCCCATGTGATGGCACACTCACACTGACAGGTCCTCTTTATGGAGACATTAGGGGTCTCTAAGACCCCTAATGTCACCTGGGACCCCCAAAGAAGCTGATAAAGCAGAGATCTGCTTCACCAGCTTCTTCTCTGGCTATAGCAGCCAGAGAAATGACAGCTGAATGCGGAAGTCATGTATTACACATGACTTCCGCATTCAGTCGTCGGAGGGAGATCACCAAGGAGGAAGATGCTGATCTTCCTCCTGACACCCACCCGAGCTGGTCCTGGGCAGAAGAGGGGGCAGCGGAGCCCGGGATTGAGGTAAGGGTGCAGGAGGGGGACGGCACTCGAGGATGAGGGGCCTTGGGTGGCTGTGACGCGCAGGGCAGCACATACAAGCGATCGGACGGCTATAGAGCCGCCGATCCCTTATATGTGTAACAACCGTTAACGGCTGTTTGCATTTAACAGGTTTTTTTTCTGTCCATGCAGAAAAAAAAGGCTGTTTATTTACGGCGACTCGCCAATTTCGATGAATTATAACGCACATACAGATCCAACTACATTGGCCTATACACATGCAGCAAATGATGTCACCGGATCTCCGACGGGACTCCCGTAAGCCCGTGAGTGTTTTCATTTTTGATCAAAATTATTTTAATCGATCAAAAAGTTTAACGTTTAATCGAGAAATTAATCGTTAATTTCCGCAGTCCTAATATATATATAGATAGATACATATATCTATCTAGATAGAAAGATAGATAGATAGATAGATGGATAGATAATGGTCAAAAGCGCATTTAATTCCCACCTCCCGATCTCCTCAGTAATCCTCTTCAATAATGTGACTGGCTTTCCAAGTATTTAAAAAAAAACCTGAAGCTTGTTCCTAGGGGTAATATGGATGTGGCTCAGATAAGGTAATACAACAAAACAGATCCAATAGTGGAATATGCAATAACATTTTAATAAAATACAAGATGAAAGACACTCACATTAAAAGGTGCTACATCGTGCCATGTAATGAATCCAGAACACACAATACCGCTGTACTGGTATTCACAGAGTGTGCAGCAGTGACGTGTAGTGGAGTCCATTCTTGGTGAGTAATTTCCCGTGCCCCCACCTGCTCCGCCCCAGCCCGCCACGCCCATCCATGCTCCGTCAGCTAACGAAGGGAAGGGGGAGGAGTCCGGTGACGCAACGGACATCGACGTCACCGGAGTCCTCCCCCCTTCCCTTCGTTAGCCGACGAAGCCACTTGGGGAAGGGTGACGTCGATGTCCGTGACGTCACCAGATCTCCGACAGAACTCCCGGAAGACACGGAAGCCGGCGGAGAGGTGAGTACCGATCAAAAAAAGTTTAATCAATCAAAAAAATTAACGATTAATCGAGGAATTAATCGTCAATTTTCGCATGCCTACTGCATTGGAATCTTAATATCACTGGTAATGCAGGGTGAAGAGAGAGATTAATGTGTATGTTTAGCCTAAATGTTTTTCTTTATCTTTGGATAGAGTTGGGGAATAGTTAGAAGCCCTGTCATCTTTTGTGATTGGGTTCCCGCTGGGGAGATTAAAGGGGTTCATGCTAGTGTAAAAAAAAAGAAGTGTAAAAAAAAAAAAAACGCTTAAAATCCTTTTAAACTTACCTCGTTATCGCTGCTCGATCCCGCGCCGAGAATCAAGAGCTGCTCGTACGGCCGCAAAGGATCTTGGGGCATGCGCAGTTCCGATTCTCGGCCGGGAGACGAGCAGAGACGAAAGTTAAGTCTATGGACGCGTGCACCCGCCTGCAGACACCGCTGGATCGGAGAGACAGAGCAGTCAGCACTGGATCGGAGTGACGTCACACCACTGGAGGGACAGATGAAAACATGGGGAAAGAAGAGGAAGATCGGAAAAAGAGACATCATTTAAGGTAAGTGCTAACATTTACATGGGGGGGAGGGAACATTTTTTTTGCCTTTAATGTCACTTTAACTCTTTTCTTAATGTCTTATGTCAACAGAACAATAGTGATAGGAAATCCAACATTTACAGTTGTCACCAGAATAGATAGGAAAGCTGCCTGACATGGGATTCCACTTTCACCCTTGGAAAACTTCCTCTCACTTTGTGTGTGACATCGGTATTGAAGGGAGAAATCCATTTAATAGACAGACAGTCAAACATGATGTTTCAATCATCCTCTACATCACATGTGTCAAACTCAAGGCCCAGGGGCCGAATCCGGCCCACCTAGCCATTTCCTAGACTTCTACTTTCAGATCTAGGTATTAAGTTATTACTAAAACCAGTGATAATCGAATGCAGAGACAATTATGATAAAGATTAGATACATTTATATGGTGTTACAGGCCCTTTGAGGGCAACCATAATGTTGATGCAGCCCACAATTAAATTACGTTTGACACCCCTGCTCTACATTATCCAAAAAAAGAAGTGTTGGCTAAAGATCCACTTTAAGTTTAGGCTTCAGGAAGTGGCTACAGGCTCTGTCTGGATTCTGCATGAGTTAAATTTCTGACTTTTGCACATCTGTAGTGTTTATTTGATAACATTATTGTCTCACTTATAGTTTTCACTTCTTAAAATTACTATGAACACTTTATTCAGTATACTTTGTCCCTGTTTTGGCAATGAGTTTTGTCTTCTGAATTGTGTTGCATTGCCTGATTACTACCATATGATGGCAGCAGTGTTGCAAGAGAATTGTCTTGCTGCTTTTCCAGTACTACTTCAAAGATAATAGCATGCCATATAAATATTTGACTGACTCGTTCTGATGTTGCCCAATATTTGTTTAAAATATTAACCATGTGTCATGTATATATCTTAATATACATCTGTTGTTTATAATGTAGAGAGCTGTCTTTGGAGAGCTGATTATATTGTATTGTAGCATTAAATTTGTGTTGTAACATCAGATGTAAACACAATGTCCATTATAAAGGTATGGCTGAGCTTATATAAATGGTTGTAGCAAGTATAGAACAGCAAAAAAGAAAGAAGAGCCTAATGACCTGAGAGATGGTGTTGCTTATAAACGTAATAGATTGATTTTTTTTAGGCTTTTATGCATGGGAGCTAAAGAAGCAGAGATAGAGGTAGGACAATGAGAGGAATAGCTGTAGCAAGGGGAAAGAGAAGAAAGACATATAGAAAAACCAAACAAAAGGTGGAAAAAGGGGGAGGGGGGGTTTGCTGATAAGAGAAGTTCATGCAGACACCATATATCTTTAGTTATCTCCTAGAAGTCCTAAAATCTATCAACTGTCTTTAAAAGTTTGCCCTAAACTTAAGTTGGGTATTCGTGTCTATTTTTTTTTTTAGTTCACACCACGAGCTTAACCAACAAAAATAGAACAGATTCCTCCATCAATGCCTACGAGCTTTGATGGATGAATCCCCCGCTGTTTGCGGCTGCAGTCAGAATACCCGAACGGAGCTAGTAGCTAATTGGCTGCCATCTTTGTTCGGCCAACATCCTATCCCTCTGTATACAATAAAAATAGAGCAATGTTGCTGATCACACTCATTGATCTCAACGCATTCACTGCCTGTATAAAGCCAATTCTTAAGTTCAAATTGTTCCTATACGGATATGAAAACTGTAAAACTTTTGTCTTAATTTGAAAGAAAAAAAAACGGACTATCCTTATATCAGAAAAATGTGTCATCATTAGAGTTCAAGAATCTAACAATTGACATTATACAGGCATTATACAAGAACCAATGATAAGGTGCAGGAGACCAAAGGGAAATGCCAGTGCTGAAACATTAAAGCTGAAGTTGCTGTTCTCATAAATGAGCTCTCCAGATTTCAGAGCTTGATGGCAATGTCTACCATGAATACGTTCTTATCCATAGGAATAAATGTTATGAACATTACATGCACATCCCAGCCGGCACAGCACATCACAGCCAGAGCTGAAGAATTCTGAAATAAATGTCTCTAATTGGTGTTAAAGCAAGCTCAATGCACTTGAAAGCAAAATGCATTTACCCATCAACACAAGAACTTAAATACTTACGTTGAGCTTGACTCTGGAGATCACTTACTCTCCGCCACACAACCTTTCACATTAAAGTGAATAGTAAACTCAGGATTTAAATGTTAAAAATGCATACTTTAGATTTAATCCATAGGTGTGTTACGAATACGCCAGGCAGTGGTTTGAGGGATAACCCCTCAGGAGTGAATGTCTGCACATGAATAACAAGACAACGTTGTCAGTTTTTAAAGTGGTGTGGGGACATGGTGCTATATTCACTCATGCAAAAATGATGTTTAAATAAAGTCTTTTTTTACTCTTCCTATATATGGTCTGATGTAACTTCTTTTGGTCAGCTCACTGAACAGTGTTTGCGACCGTTTTGATCCTTTAGGGGTAAACTGAACCTTCTGCCACTCATTAAAAAAAACATACACTTGTTTTAATGTTTCCACAGAAGCCATACATTTCTGTTAACACAAGACAAGATTTTCCTGATCTGTAATCCACACACTGCCATCATAGCACGTGACTGCATTAATAGTAATATATCTTGTTTGCTTTTACATGCTCCAGTTAGCTGGCATTATTATAGCCTCCTCTGTTGCAAGTAATACTTTGAAGAATGTGTTCTTCTTTTGAGCTTACAAGCAACATCAAAGCTATTTAACTGCAGTCTCCCATATAAAATATGTTTGCATTGTATTTGGTGCATTAACATCCTCCATGGTATCACAGTGTTTCAGAAGACTACTACAGAATATGATTTTAGACTTCCGATTCGTAAATTGGCGATTCTAAATGTAATCTTCTCGCATGGCATACAATACCATACAATGTAAAAAATAAACATGTACACACACACCTACACAACTATCTGAATGTCTATCAGCCTGTCCATGAAATTGTGTAAAGTGCATTAAAGCTACTGGAGAATCGTAAAGGAAACTTGTAGTGTGGAAGTTCGGAGGCTGCCATTGCTGAACCCTACTGTCATGCTAATCCAATAGTCAATTCCTGATATGCTTGCTTACTCCAGGCCAGTGTCTAAGGGCCTGTTTCACATGAGTTTCAGGTCCGGATAAGGTGCGGATCTGCAGACGCGGTGCTATGTGTTTTGCCGCGTTTTTGATGCGTTCCAGTTTTTAAAAAAAAAAACTTTTTTTTTTGTGCTGGAGTGTGGCTGTCAGTATGTTAACTGCAGTGCAGTGCGTTTTTGATGCGTTTTGCGTTTCCGGACCGTTTCCTGATCGTACAAAATGTGACATGCAGTATTTTTCTGTCGTAACCTGAACGTACTGCGCACGTGAGAACTGTAGCCCATAAAACACATAGGGATACATTGGGATGCATTTTTAGTGCAGGAGCGTACGGATCAGGTCATGTGAACAGGCTCTTAAAGTATTGAACCCAAAGGCATTGAGGCAACCAGTATTTTCAGAAGGAAGTCAGCAATGGAGGCCTCCTTATTTCTGGTAGTATAGGTTTACTTTAATATATGTAATATCCCCATTGCAAAAGCTTACAGGACTTCTCTAATGCTGCCCCAGTATTCTTACTTGCCACTGTCTAGATGTTCTCCATTACTGTTGTTACAATTACTCCCCCCAATTCTGGATGGAGAGCAGCAAGCCACTTTTCCCATCTTCTTTATTTTTAGTATCATCATATGTATGATTACAATGTGTTCCCACATCAAGAGGTATATTAAAATGAAAAAAAAAAACAACCATCTATGACATAATCAATATTATTAGCCTTTACAGTACAAATAAAGCAGCATTAAAGATAGTTTGCAGGCCACCCATTCGTAATCTACCAATGCTATTCAGCAAACACTGTAGGTGAACTACTGTCACTTACTTTACCTAAATCTAAGTTCTATATAATATCCTGGGAAAAAAATCTAGAGATTCACAAAGAAACTAAGGGGTCTATTCACGAAGCTGCCGAAGGATCTGGCCATAGCTTCGGCTGATCCTTCGGCTAGCTTCGGCCCCAGGACCCCTTTGGTTCAGTAGAACCGAAGGGGTGCTGTACGGGCTATTCACAATAGCCCGTACAGCTCCCGATCATGACGAAGCCACACGAAGCAAGCCGATGTACAGGTGAAATTAGCCGTAACGGCCTGAAGTGAATAGACGAACAGTGTTTGGCTCACTTCAGATCGGTCATTCACTCGGCTGCCCTCGGCAGCTTTGTGAATAAACCCCTAAGACTTAACTGGGTGTAGCCGGTACCCTCTGCTTCCGTTATTATTGGTCAAATGTCTCGAATCCGATTGGTGGCTGAGAAAATTCTTAGGACTGCCTTTTTTACATCCGTTTTTCAGTATGTCTGAGGCCGCAAGGGGCCAGCACTAGGTGTGTTTGGGAGCAACTACAATCACATCACATCACCTACTAGTCATGTCCTTGTAGTATGCAAACCTCTGACTCCGGCCAGCAGACCAGAACCACAGAACTGCCATGACTACCACAATACTGGGGTTTATTTTGAGAACTAGGTATAGCAAAAACTGTAATATTTCATCCTGTATTGGTATAGAGCAGTATAGTAGAATGACAGGTGTCATTTCATCTCAAGCACAACGAGCTTGAGACATGATACCAGTCAATACAAATGGCATATTCACTATTGTCATGGTGGAAAGTATTTGAACCTGTGGTATTTATTACTGACTGGTGTATTACATGATAGTTATCTCCTACTATTAGCTGTGTGTGTTTTACATTTGTAAAATGTCTTGATGTTACATTCAGAGAATTGCATCTTTCAGTAGGGTGAAACCATCTTTAAGTGACTGAGCTTTGGCAGGCAGCAAATGTAACATGAGGGGTGAGGGAGAATGAGGCAGATGGCCAGGAAATGTCCTAGCGGTTTCTGTTGTGGCTAAGATTCATTTTTTCTGAGTGAAAGCACAGGAAGAGTGTTGGTTGACTAACATGATTTTGTATCATGCTGCAACGATGTGACTGCACAGCTGGGACAGCATCTGCTGTATACAAATGAGACGTGGTCAAATAAAAAAAAACACTGGATCATTGCCATTGTGTTAAACTCATATATTAAGTTTCTTCTAAAATGCTGCATGTGGTTGTTATTTGATCACTATACAAACATAAGGGCTATTCACTTTTTATAAATGCTACTGAATATGCAGGTTTATTTCACAGACATGTCTCATTTTTTAGCATTTATTTGGTGTTCGTACATCATCCTTGTAGTAATAGTTGACATGGTTAGATTGTCACCACAGAGTAATGGTGGATTTACCATGATTAACTGTAATGTCAAACTGAAGCACCTTTGATCCCACATGTTGGTATATCATTAATATAAAGCTTGAACATGATGTATAATGTGGTAATGGTCTGTGAGCTTGTGTTTGTTCTAGTAAGGTGCAAGTTTTTTTTTTTAACTGCATGCATTTTGCAACTATCTTCATATTAGAAACATGCTCATTACAATACTTATAAACTCTCAAACTTTTTTTTCAATAAAGATTCCAGATCAAACAAATATAAATTTTTTTGCCAAAGCACTTAGTCATCATGTTTCCAAACAGATGGCTCCAACTCTCTCAGCTCTACTTCCCTGAACCTCATGTCGAGTGCAAGATCACAAGGAACGGGACAGACTGCAGCAGTGTCCATCTACTAGCTAGGAGAAGGGAGGAGGGGGGCCAGGAAAGTGGCTTGCCTTGTTGTGTTTGTGGAGACAGGCACGACTTACTAACACACAAGGGTGACCCCATGGGACCCTGCAAGGCAAAGAAGCCACCCAAGAACAGGATATCTAGGTCATCACTCAGAGGACCAGCTGATTCTGCAGGAAATTAAGACTTTTAAACATCAGGGAGCAGCATCCTTTAAGTGGTTAATTCACCATTGAAATAGTGTAAAATATTTTAACGTTAATATCACTTCAAACCCCACAACAGCTGTGTGGCCAGCTGTGGAAGCAGATCCATTAGTGGGTCAGCAATTTTCATGGGACCCGTTAGATTTCAGTGTGCAATAACTGATGTGTCAGTGTGTGTCTGATAAATGTTGCTGACCAGACAAATCCCATGTTTACATCTGTACACTGACCTTCACACCTATATGATCTTGTTAAACATCCCATTACAAAACCATCCGCGTAGTTGCCCCCACACGCTCCCCA
>NW_017306725.1:608492-632128 GCF_000935625.1 Nanorana parkeri
TGTCTTTAACAGACTCAACTCTTCTATGCCCAGGCTGTAGCTGCTGAACATGAAAGTGATTTTCACATACTGCTACTACCTACTTCAGCATCAGGTGCATTCATCTGTCCTCATTCAGCAGCATTCTCACATGAGATCATGTGGGCCATGATCATTGTCACTGTTTCTCCACAGAACATTTTGTAAATGACATGTAACGCTCGTGCTTAGATTATATCTTTGCACCTGTTGGACTGCATATGACCCACCTTATTTAAACTGCAATGAATCTTTACTAGTGCACCTCCTCATAAAAACAACAAGGTTCTTTATTTAAACATCAGGAAATAAAGTGAACATCGCAACCCAACATTTCAGGACCGCACAGAATCCTTTTGCCACCAATTTCAAAAATATGAAGAAGTAAATACGTGGAGTTTTGTATGAATGTACTTAGAATGTAAATTATACAGATATGAACCTCAGTGGCCATTTCCAAAGACAGTCTTTGAGTATAGCACTCCTAAACTAATAAATAGGGATATATTATGTATAATAGGATGCTAAGAGCAGTGTAATGTCAATGGTCAGTTTTAGCTTAAATATTGTAGGCACAGTGGCCCATATTACTAAAGATACCTTAAGAAAAACTCCATCGATTAGCCCACTCCTAATCAACAGGTTTTTGTTGGTCTGCAAGCTCTGGTTATCCTGTGTTTTAGCTGCTTTTCTGCGTGACTACCTTGGACTGTACTTTGGACTTTGATTCTGTCTGCTAACTACCCTGGATATATGCCTATCTGACCATACAGGCTTTACCCATGTGTTGTAGGTTTGTGTGTTATTGGTGGAACATCAATGTCATCAGTGGCCCTGTTAAAGACCTTACACACCAGAGTTGTGCTTCTGAGAGGATTCTGCACCCTACTGGCATATCTCCCAAATTTCTAGGGTGAGAAAGAGGGGCTCCTTCCAGCACAGTGCATACACCTCTACCACACCCCCGGTTATGTGGACAATTAGGAATTTATATACCAAAAATGATTGGTTAAACTCAGATTTGTTTTTCATTTTACCATTTTTTTCCTTTATATTTGCTTTTGAAATTAGTGAACAAGATAACTAAGAGATAATATAAAGGTTTTAGTGCAGACTAACACTTTTGGTAGTTAATAGTACGTTTTTATAGATCAGTGGTGTGGAAATTTTTATAAACCTTCTTGTCCAAGGTCTAAAGCGGGGCCCGATCTATTTGTCCCTCATGACAATCTACTTGTCATAATACCAAAAAAATTATTTGAACCAAAACCGTATTTAGCAGTTCTAAGAAGCGCTTCTCATTGGTCAGCGTTGTCAGGTGGCCGCGTTGACCAATGAGTGCTTGCAATTTGCCAGCGAAATTCACAATACATGGAACAGGTACAGATAGTACACAGGTACTAGTGGACGAGAAGGACCGCTGCCGAAAGGTAAGTATAGCAGGGAGGGAGAGGGGGCCAGATTTCTGCGGGTAATTCCAGTTTCCCAAATTACTTGGGAAAGTGAATTTACCCTTTAGGGCTGGTGCAGACTTGGGCAATCCCGGGACGTGCGGTTGCATCCGCATGTATGGGGTTACATCTGCATGGCAATTGCTAAAAAAAGGTACATGTACCTTTTTTCACAACACGCACCGCGCTGTGTTTTCAACTGCAATTATGCGCGACCGCCCATGCGGTATTGTGGCGGGAAACTGCTAGATCTTCCTGACCGCCCAGCCAGCTGAGGAAGGTGACAGAGCCTGTCACCGCTCCACGCGTCTGGCTCTGTCACTGCTCCATCACTTCCTCATGCCCCCCCGTTCTGTCCCCGCTCCAGGCCCCCCGCTCTCACCTCTCTGTTAAAAAAAAACAGCCCTGGTACTTGTCCGCAGATGGTCAGAGGGATTTGGTACCAAATGAGGGACCACTGGGGGGTATGTATTGGTGTCATAGAGCATCCACCAACTCTCTGACATCAGCAATACTCGGGACAGGGAAAGAGCGAAGCTCTTCCTACCTGGTAAACAGAGAGGTATACAAATATGACAGATATATTTCAATGTTAATAATAGGTTGAAATATTATAGGCTTCTTCTAAGCTAATTTTTCAGACTATTTTGTCTTCAAATTTCTGCCCATACAATATTCTCTTCTTAGATGCACAAATAGTTTACTTTGATCACCATTTCATTTAAATATTTTACAAAAAAGAAAAGCTGCTAGTAATGGAGCCTGAATATGCAGAGGAATAAAAAGGAAATAAAACATTTGAAGCATGTAGCGTAATCGTATTATTTACAGTGCACCTAGCAATTGTACTGCACCTGGCAAATGATGTGTGCATTCATAACGAGAACAACACAGATCCTCAAAGCAACCCTTAGCTAATCATTTGCCCTCAAATACAATAACACAGTGATCCTATAATCAAACAAAAAATCCCTTGCGGAATGTGCTGGAGGCTTAATACTGCCGCGGCCAGAATGCTCTCGACACAAAGCCATAGGTATGTGCTACAATGCTCGCCATCATCAAAGAACCATGTCTATAACCAAAACAAGGGACTGGTCTCTTTATGGGTGCACAGAAAACAAAGGCACCCCTGTCATGAAAAATAAACAGCCTCTAGGGTCTCTCATCAAAAATCATTTTCACCCCCCTACTGTAATTTAATGTAATTAAATTACACCGCAGACTTGAAAGAAGTCAGCTCTTTTATTTCTGAAAGGAATCATTCTTTATTAATACTGGTGATTTATTAGTAGCATAATTTTCATACTTTCTAAGAGGCTATTGACATTCCATCATGCTGGATTGGCAGCTGTTGGCAGCACATACTCCAGTCCTATTAATTGTTATACTTCAGCTTGGTGCAAGAGCCACACTAGCTAAAGAGTTCCTCAGCTAATGCAGACATTATTGCATGCCAGAGAACTGATGTCAGTAATACTGATGACAGAGCAGACAAGTTCATAGCTTGCCATAACACTACTTTGGAGTATTAAGGCTCTGGTGATGTTTACAGTTATCGGTGGCTGAAAATTAACAGGGAATAGTATGTGGATGTTTAAACTAGTAAAAGGTTAACTGACAATTATTCACTCATGCCCCCTGTAGATTTTCCATTAAATGTAATAAAAATCTTGGTGCAGTAAAGTACATTTTATAGTCTTGTAGACTATTTAAAAAGACCTATTACCCAATTCTACAAAAAGAAAGTCATAAAAGTAGTTTTTTGTGAGCACTACACAAAAGTGTAAATCAGTATTTAGACATGTCACATTTCTTTACATGTGGTGGTAATATTATTAATATGTGTTGGTAACATTTTTACCAACAGAAGTACTACTGGAAGTGTAATAGTCCTGTTTATAATCTACTGTACCTGTTTGTAATAGGAAAAGGATCACAGGCTGGCACGTCTGGACCAGATCTGGAGCAGATTTGCAAACGCAGTGCAGTGCATTTTTACCACGATTTTGATGCTTTTATGTTCATTTGTATGTGTTTTTGATGCGCTTCCATGCTTTACAGTGGATTCCAGACCAGAGAAAATTAGACAAACAGTAGTTTTTTTTTGTCTGAACTGGAACGGACTGTGCTGGTGTGAACAGAGCCCAGAAATACCATTGGGATACATTGGGATGCTTTTTTGGTCCAGGAACAAACTGTTCTGGTCTCGACATGATCCGGACATGGTGTAAACAAGCCATTAGGGCCCAGTCATACCATATCCAGTGATTTCCGGCACGATATGTGGCCAGAAAGCACTGGATCGCAGAAATCAAGCAGGGCATGCATGTCCTATTTTTTCCAATCGCACTCATCGCCTCGTGCGGGCGTTCGCACTGCGGGTGGGGAGTGTGGCAGGACCATGCCCCCTCCCACTCCAAAATATGGCCTGGCTTTATTTCTGCAATCTACTGCGTTCCGACACCAAATCGTGCCAGAACGCACTGGATATGTTGTGAGTGGGCCCTTGGAACCAAAGCAAGTCTGGACTTGCAGTATAATGATTCTATTAGATGACAGAATGGCTTCTCTGTCTGAAAGCGGTACTAAAGTGTGAAAATAAAAAAAAACTGCTAGCTGTTTTTTATTTAGTGTACAAGGCTTGCAGTGTATGTACACCCCCAACTGCTTCCAGTTACTACGGAGGATATGCTCCAAATGTACATCATCAGTGTATGCTTCATTAGTGGCTGCCCAATGGCAGACATGGAAGATGCTAAGCCTGAAAGGAGACCAGCATTAAGATGTCAGCAGCACCAACACACTGAAGAGGGAGAGTACAAACGTTGCATAGCTAGAGGTTGGTACTCTAGGAGGTAATAGTGCCAACATTTACAAATATATTTTGTGTACCTGCACATTATGGAAAGAGCCCATACACTCCAAAAGTGGTAAAGCTCAGCTACTTGGCCACATAGCCCCTATGGGCTGCCCAGATTCAACCCAGATAATTATTTAAAGATTTGGGTACAACGGGAAAGCATTAGAACCTCTGTCTGGTTTATATTGCTTTCTGTCTCATTAAAGGGGTAGGGTTTCTTTCTCTTCATGCGTACTGGAATGTTGTGAGACAAAGCAGTGAGTGAGAAAGAATCTCCCAGTAAAGACAAAGTCAGCAATAAAAAACTTTTTTTCTTTTAATACAGTAGTAAATAATAACCTGTGTCATTAAGAAGATTTCCTCTAATTTCCTGTCTTCCCCTCTGAAATTTTTTTTTAAAAATGGCTGGAGTTGGGCCTAAACTTTTAACCACTATAGAGCACTATATAGTGCAGTGCATGATATGCATTAAAAATTGCATGTCGTTTTAGATTAAATCTCTTTCTTTCGCTTCTGGCATTAAGCCCCTGTCATTTAACTGTCAAATACCAGGGCACCAGTAGGTAGTTGTAGCAGTGTGTAGTGCTATTAAAGTCACATTTTTTACCTATATTAAATGCTATTAAAATCACTAGTAATGGAAGCTACTGCTTGATTTTTAAAAATTTTACAGGGTGATTTACAAAAGGGTGAAGAGTTTGGAGAAGGCAGGAGAAGTGAACAATCTAGGCCAAAATAGCTGATTTGGAAAAATTCTGCAATTCAGCTCACTTTCTAGTTCAGCTCCGTTGTCCTAGATTGTCCACTTCTCCTGCCTTCTCCAAACTCTTCACCCTTTTGTGAATAGCCCTGTTAGTTTTCTGCAGAATCAGCTAGTCCCCTGAGCTCTGGCCCAGATATCCTGTTATAGGGTGGCTCCTTTCCCTTGTGGTGTCCTATGGAGCCAACCTTGTGTGTGGTAGTAAGCTGTGTGTGTCTCCACAAGCACACAGGCACATCAAGGTAAGCCAATTCTCTCCCCCTCTGCTCCCCTCTCCTCCTTTTCCCCTTCTCCCTCTTTCTTTCTCCCTTTTCCAAGCTAGTAGATAGACAGCTGCTGGTGACTGCTCTGTCCCTTGTAATTGGGATCTTGTACTGGATCGGAAGTTCAAGGAAGCTGAGCTAAAAGATTTGGAGCCAGCTGTTTGAAAATATGATGACTGTAAGTGCCTGGAGAAAAATATTAATAAATACTTTGCTGGGCAATGTATATTTGTTCTGGATTAATTATTGAAAATAGTTTGAGAGTTTAATACTACTTTAAACTCAATTGGGAGACAGTCCACAAGGGATAAGGGAACAACTTGTTATTTTTGACTGAAATAAAGCAAAATTTTGGAAGCTAACAGTTTTTCCAGTGACATTCAGTTGCCTGCTGAAAACACTATTAGGTGTGTTGGCATAGATAGGAAAGGTACTCTGTCTTTCTATTGTACTTTGGACACATGATTGGCTATTGTGACCTACCTGACATCTCCCATATTCACCTTTCCAAGGCTAATACCCACATAGTAGACATTTTGGTCAGGTGACTTTTGTTCTCGGCCATTCAATGTATACCTTTTACTACCCAGTTATCTCATACCTGGTACTATATAAATGGAAATCTTGCATTTAGTGCTGTATATAATGTGAATTTCTTTGTTACCTGGTGGCATGTACAGTGCTTAGGTCCCTGGTATCTAAGGGACTTCATAGTTCGATTCCCTTGTATCTAAAATATGCATTGTGTAATTATGCAGCTGTAGATGTGGCACCTATCGGTTCATTCAATCTAAATAGCACTATATGCACATATTAAATAAAATCTGAGCAGTATTTTAAGAATAAGTCATGGGTTTTTTCATGAGATAACATTACAATATTAATATGCTTTTTTCGTTCATTATGTCATATGATTCTCTCCAGCTGCGGATAATGTATGAGCCAGAGTGTTAATGTTTAATATGGCATGTCCGATGTGTTTACAAGCACACATGGTGAGGTAGAATTCTTGGAATGTGCTCCTTAATAAGCAAGACATAAAGCAAGATTATTTTGCTAATGGAGCTACTGTATCAGAATAGCATGTCTGCTTGTAGCTGGCAACAAGCCAGGCTAAAATCACAAGGATTCCTTGCATGAATTTTCTGCTTTAATTTCAAGCCACGGGAGATCCATCACATTCCTGAGCTTTCATTCATTTTTCATCGCAAGAAATAACATTGCATATTAGTGTTCTTATATGTCTGTGTGTATATATAGATATGTGTGTGTGTGTGTGTGTGTGTGTGTGTGTGTATATAAATGAGGAAAATAATTATTTGATCCCCTGCCCACTTACAAAGAAATTAAAGGTCTATAATTCTTATCATAGGTGTATTTTAAATGATAGATGCAGAATATCAACCAAAAATCCCACAAAAAACACATCATACAAATGTTATAACTTGAGTTGCAGTTCAGTGAGTACAATAAATATTTGATCCCCTAGCACAACATGACTTAGTACTTGGTGGCGAAACCCTTGTTGGCAAGCACAGAGGTAAGACGTTTCTTATAGTTAGTTACCAGGTTTGCACACATCTCAGAAGGGATTTTGATCCACTCTTCTTTACAGATCTTCTCTAACACCTTAGGCCCCATTCACACTTGGCGATTCGCAAATGCGATTTGTCACACTATATCGCGCAAATGCTTGCATTGAAAAGCATTGAATCGCGGCAAAATCCGCTCCAAAAAGGGTCCTGCTGTAGCGACGCACGACCCGCGACAGCAGGACCCTTTGCCCCATTGCCATGCATTGGAGAGCGATATCGCGTGGTAAATAGCCGCGATATCGCGGGAATTACCGCGCGATAAATCGCTCAGTGTGAACGGGGCCTTAAGGTTTCTTGGCTGTCGCTTGGCAACTCAAAGTTTCAGCTCCCTCCATAAATGCTTTACATGTACAAATAGGCAGCATTACCAAATCACATAATTAGTATTTCCTACCTGACATAAATAGAAGTAACATGGTTCTCTCATGTGACCCGGAGTTTAGTGGCCTAGATCACATGATCTATGGGATATCTATAACAGGAGTATTGCAGATGTCTCACATCATTAGAGACTGCTGACTGCTGTTTTCAATCACACTGGATCTATCTGATAGACTTACAATGAAACAAGAGGATTGGCAAGGCTCAGTCATTTTACATCTCTGTTATAGTGTGTAGCCAAAACTTTTTTTTTGAGTTTTGGATATAGTGTTGAACTGTCCATTAATGTATTCTCCAGTACCCAACACCCTCACTAACACTTGTTTGCCCTTCCCTTTCTCTTTCATATTGGTGATTAGCAGAAAAATATATTGCAGGAGCAGAGCAGAAACAGATCCTATAACTCAGCTGTGAGAGGCAGCAGAGTATGTGCCTGAACGAAATTACAGCACGTAATGGGTGGATGGACGCTCCTCCCCTTCCAGGGGAATGTGTGGACATGATTTCATCACCCTCCCTTGATGCCGTCTCCATGGCTCCCTGGGAGTCTGCCTATCCCCATACAGTCTGATGTACAGGGGGTGGAGTTTGTGAAGGAAGAGGAAGTGAATACAGGATCCTCTTAGGGGACAGGCGATTGTGAGGAAGATCTATTTAATACTCATGGTGTCCAGCTGCAGGTATCAGCGTAGTTTAAATCTTTTTGACATATGATCTGTTCACACTAGTTTTCTTCAATTTGCATATAGAGTGATGACGTCTGAAGGGGAGTTGACTTTACTTTGATTGGTGTTTGGTTTTCACTGTTTAGTATATATTTGTACTTGTTTGTATTTGTGTTTCATTATCTGTTTTGCCTGAGGAAGGGACCTTGCTGTTCCAAAACGTCTCTCTCATAATTTGACACCTGATAAGTCAATAAACATTGACTTTTCTACATGCTGGAGTGCTTGTGACCTTTTTTGTATTTTTTTAGGCAGCAGAGTGGACTTACCCAGGAAGCAAAATTCACATTTTTGTGCAAAGATTATTGTGAGAGGCTTAAGAGCCTTAAGAAATGTAAAAGAATCAATTACCTGAAACCATCACTGCTGACTTCTTGCCATAGGCCGGGAGGTTTCAGAGATGGGGATGCGGGCGATGATATGCAAAGAGATCCAGGGAAGCCCCGCAGCAGCAGCCTCACTGTGCCCGGGGGCTTTGGGATTTAAGGACCACAGAGTAGGAGGCAGAGCTCACCCACTTTGAACTTTCCAGCCAATGGCGGCTCCGCTCACCCCTCCCAGCCTATAGCGGCCAAAGAGGGCATTTAATTCTTGGCTGCAGCTGTTGCACTGCGCCAGCCCTAGCCATCGGGCATCACAGGCAGGGCTGGTCCTATTGTGTTCGGCCTGGCCTGGATCAGCCCGGCCCACCAGGAAAGTGCCCAGTATGCCCTATGGCCAGTCTGACCCTGCTCACAGGACTCGCAGAAGAGATAAGTCAAAGCATCAGCATTTTATTGTTAATGTTTTAATGGTGCTCAGTTCATCTTTATCAAGATGTCAAGACACGAGTGCCTCTATATTTACTTTGGATTTTTGTGGATGAGCACCAGGGCATGTACATTACAAACAGACTGCAGTGGCCACCATCATCCTTTAGTATGGAAAATAACTTTGCACTGGTCATTGTTTAATTCATGTTGATAATTGCATTTCTCTTATCAGATATTATTTGACATAGGAGATTTTTAGTCTAGCGGCTAGGGGAATTTATAGCATTGCTGCACAATAGCATGCTTTGGAAGCAAGGTTATCCTTTCAGACTCTTCCTTTTCTGATTTATGAGCCATATAATATGGAAGAGAACAAAAGTTGTCTAGGCATCCACCACTCTGCTACAAAACAGTCATTAGTGCAACTAAGTGAAATCTTGATTTAGGGATTAGAGATGCAAAGGTCACAGTTTTATTTTACTTTCTAAAGCTGAAGTAGGGAATGCTGAATTATGTTTCCTTGTTAGGGAAATAGCCTTAAAGAATGTCATGCTTTTTGTGGCAATTGTAACAGCAAAGCCTCTCAATGACCAAGGCCAAACTCTTAACACTGAAGTGGACTCTACAAAAGCATATTCTTAGACATCTCTGCTTGATATAATAATGTAGACTATCAAGTCAATTTTATTGGTGTCCCATATTACTTATTATGATATTGGTCAGTTTTTCAATGAACAAGCCTCTCTTCATTACTTTTTATTTTATCATCATGATAGAATATTGTGGGGACATCCCGGGCTTGATTTCTGCATAGACTATATAATTTGTGGCCTGGCTTGGAAGGGCGGACAAGGTGGCCCACAGCCACCTACACATTTTGTAGCTATTGCTAAAACATTCCTGTGTCTAATAAACATTTCTGATTTGTCATCCTGCCTTTCAGTGGAATTTGGCTAAGCCGTATTGTTGCTTCCTCTGTGTAGCTTTGGTATTTTTGTTAATGGCATTGCATACTGTGTACACACAGTTTATCCATAGTGAGTTTCTGCACCTATAATCAAACTGCAAGCAGAATAGGATGACAGTTTGCCCCTTCTTGTAGTCACTGATTCAAGGTGTACTGGCACAATTTTCAACTGTCTTTTTTAACCTTTCTACTCAAATCAAATGGCCCTAAACACATCTTTTTCCACCACCCATGAATTCGGGAAAACAGGTGTCTTTGACACTTAAATGCACACCTGTAGCTCTCTGTTTCTGTGCCTCTTTGTTCTTTTAAAGTGCCCATACACCTTACGAATATCGGCCGATTTTCGTATTCGATCGCGTTTTCGCCCACTATTCGTAAAGTTGATGGGCAGTGTACAAACGCAAATACTTTACATTCGATCGACTTTTGACTAACCAGCAGGTTAGAAAACTTTGGTCGAACGTACGATTTTCGCAAGGTTGGTGGCGTTTCCGTACGTCAAAATTCGTACGATTTATACTGCACATGCGCAGACAAAAATACATGTGGTCGATTACCGCAATTTGTCCAGGTGCTTTCTTCTAATTATCGCTGATCCAACCTTACGATAATCGGGGCAGGATGTGGCCGCCATATGAAAATCATACGACGGTTCGATCATAGAACGAAAAGTGTTGTCCCGATGATCGCAAGGTGTATGGACAGCCTTATTTAGCAGGTTAATCAGGTGATGATATTGAGAACAAGGCTTTCCTAATGTATAAAAGCTTTATTTTAGCAGTCTAAATGGTGCAAACATATTCCAAACCATTTTACATAAAAAAAAGAAACCATGTCACTTTCTTCCCCTTACATAAAAACTGTCATGAGAGAAATATGCATATACAGCACATCTCTTTATTCTTAAAACCTGCTTTGTAATCTTTTCCGTGGGACTGCTAATGTCTTACTGTTACCAATACAATTATTTGTATAATTGTTTTTTTTTTTAAAGATACTTTTTATTGAGCAATTTTTTTCGTTTTCCCCCGTGTCACAGACACGTACAAAACACACCTATATCATACAGATAACACATACAACAACCGTGTCAACATAACCCAAGATAAGATGCGATACTCACATACACATACAGTTCACGGTTTACAATTTACAAGGTTACATAGTCTAGTACCCAGGACCCAGCCTCCAAGCACAGACAAATATAATGTGGGAATTGGAACACATCCAGTAGTAGTCAATATAGTAATCAATATAGCATAAAACACATCCAGGAGTACAAAGAGGCCCTTAGCTTAAAGGATAGTCACATCTTTAGACCTCACCTCATATCTACAGTGGTGTTAGGGGAGGACAGCCATGGATCCCAAATGCAAGCAAAACGCATCAGGTTGCCCCGCTGTTCATAAGTAAGTTTGTAAAGAGGCCATGCTTGATCGATCAATCTCTTTCAATCACCCAGGGAGGGAGCTTTCGGGCTACCCCAGACCATGAGAATGTTCTTCCTGGCCTAAGATAAAAGAAGGCGGAGTAGTGTCTGGGCACTGGAGGCCAGTGGCAATTCGCCAAACAGACCGAGGAGACAGAACGCAGGGTTGCAGATATTGGGGAAACCCAGGCCAGCCCAGGAAGTAACCTCCGACCAAAAGGTCTGTATGCTAGGCAGCACCAAAAACAATGGAGGAAGTCAGCCTCCTGACCACATTTCTTAAAACAGCTTAAGGTCAAGCGAAGGCCCAGTCTATGTAAAAGGGTGGGAGTGTAGTAGACCTGGTAGAAGAATGTCATCTGTATCAGTTTGTCCTTAGAGGCTATCAAAGAGGACATGTAGCTACTTTCAAAGTCTCCCCAATCGTCCTCCTCTAGGTCTGGGAGAAGCGACCACCACCTTTGCTTACGGCTGTCAAATCTACCAGACCTGCAGGACATAAGTTCCATATAATAAGTTGAAATCAGTTTTGATGAATCATCCCTTCGCAGCATCCCCTCCAAGGGTGACTGGGCCGGGACTGGGACTGGGACCCAAATTGAGTTCGGACCGCATGGAGGAGCTGAAAGAAGGCCACAAAATCAGACAAGGAGAGTTTCAATTCCTCTCTGAGTTGTGGAAAATTAAGCATCACCCCATTCTGAAACAGGTGAGACAGGGATTTAATCCCTTTCGAGGACCAGAAGGCGGCTGATGGTAGGCGCTGTAGCTCTGGGAGAGTAGGATTACTCCACAATGGAGAGTGGGACCATGTGGGTAGTGATAATCGGTTAATGACATATCTTAGGTTACGAACAGTCACAGAAATCATGGCCGTTCCAGGTTGTTTGTTATGAATCCCCCTGTACACAACATTTTGGAGAGATTCAAAGGAGGTTAGAATGGCGGCTTCAGTAGTTGTATAGACATTTCCTATCTGAGGGACCAGCCAGTCATGGACCACCATTAGTTGGGACGCTAGGTAGTACATGTGAAAATTAGGGAAGGCCAGTTCCTGCCATCGAGTGAGGAAGCTGCAGCACCTCCAAGGCCAGCTAAGGTAGCTGAATCTTCATACCCAGATATTTGAATTCATTAACAACTCTTATCGTGGATATAGGGTGTATATTAGCCACTGTAGTATTATCTAGGGGAAATAGGACAGATTTGTCACAGTTTACCCTGAACCCCGAAAAGGTTTCAAATAGGTCCAATAGCTGGAGGAGATGAAATAGAGAACCATTTGGGTCAGATAGATAAATCAGCGTATCATCAGCATATAGAGAGATTCGCTCCTCCAGGTCATGTATCCGTAAGCCATTCAGAGAGTCAGACTGCCTTATCCTGATCGCCAGAGGCTTAATGGCCAGGGCAAAAAGGATAGGGGAGAGGGGACAGCCCTGTCCAGTCCCTCTGAAAATATTAAATGGGTCAGATACCTGTCGATTGACGTGCAGCGTGGCTACGGGGGCGTTATATAGAATCTCAATCCAGCGGATCATCTGGGGGTCAAACCCAAACGCTTTTAGGACTTTTAAGAGATATGGCCATTCAACACTGTCAAAAGCTTTCTGGGTATCAAGTGAGATCAAAGCCCTACCCTCAGTCGTGGGATCTGAGTATTGAAGATTGGTGAAAAGTCTACAGATGTTCATTCTAGTGGAGCGGCCTGTCAAGAACCCTGCCTGGTCGCTACCAATGGCTACCAATGAGAGACGGGACATGTTTATTAGAGTGTATTGCCAGAATTTTGGCCAATATCTTTGCGTCAACATTAATTAAGGAAAGAGGTCGATATGAATCACATTTAGTCCTGACTTCGTGTCACCAAAGACTCTGTTTACATGGTATTTATATTTTGTGCTTGTGTTTTCTTGGGTTTCGTCAAGGTTCTCTGGTTTCCAACCTGTCAATGTATTCATCTTTGGGCTCAGTCACACTAGATGCAGTGCGTTCTGGCCCGATTTTGGCCAGAACGCACTGCCTCGCATTGCGGCCGGCTCACTGTTTAGTAGGGCAGGAGGGGGCGTGGTGGGCCATTCAAGTGAATGGCGCCGTAGCCACGCCCTCCGGCCGCAATGCGATCCGCCGCACGGGATCGCAAGGCACATTGTGCCTGCGGTCTGATCCTGTGCGGTGCAATCAAAATGCTACAAGCACTATTTTGATCGCACCGAACCGTACCACAGGCACAATGTGCCTTGCGATCCTGTGCGTTGGATCGCATTGCGGATGAGAACATGAAGGTATGTGTCCATGATGTTCACAGACCCCCAAGAAGTCTCCCTGGTAAAGGATATGGTACTTCTGAGCTGGAATAAGGACATTTAAAGCTTTTTAGATCCATGATGTGGCAAATGCTACCTTTTGGTTTGGGAACTGTGAAAAGGTTGGAGTAAAACCCCTAAAAGCATCCTGCCAGTACTTATTTGTTGGTTTTGCCATCTATTTTTGGCTTTCTGTTATCTAGAGCAGGAGACATTATTGATTGTCGCATAATATGAAGAGGGCATTTTGGGCCTACCTGATTGTCTAATTAGTCATTCTAGTTCTGGGTAGGAAAGGTATAGATTATGTGTACCAAGCTGGACCTAAGGCACATCGCATACTTGTGGATAGTGCAGATAGTTCAAATTTGGATGGGACCTCAAATTCTTTTTGGATTTGTCCAAACGACTTGCTCTTACCTGAGAAGTACAAGGGGATGAATATATATTATACCAGAGGATAACCAGCATTGTACACTGAGAAATTCCAGAAAAGTGGAATTAGATCAAATGGGGGTGTTGGGAGATATAATACACCCTTAAATAATTGTTTGACTATCTTGAAATATAGTTAGGGAGGTGCAGAGTAGTGCAGTGCTTTGATTGGAGGGAATGTAGCATCTATATATAATATTCTGTAAAGATTCATATGAGGAGACAAGGACAGTTTCTGTGGCAGAGCAGGCATTATCTGATGTTGGGAGTAGCCCATTGTGTGTATTATCAAGCTGGGCTGCTAAGTAATAGCAATGAAAATTGGAAAATGCCAGGTCTGCCATCTATAGAAAAATAAGTAAATTCTGGTGTTAATTGTACATTGTCTTAATCAAGGAGTGAGAGGGCCCTGTTTCCCAAAATCTGCGCTTCAACATCCATTTGCATTAAATTTGGCGACTCTGAGACAGGATAGTAAATAAGTCCCTAAGAAAAAAGAGCTGGATGATCTAGAAGAGCCCACAGAGCATCCACAAGAAGTCTTGCCAGTTTGGAGCACCCTATCTGCATTGGCCAATCGGGAGCAATGAGGATGAACAGAATGCCATTTGTCTTGATCCTGCAAAGCAAATGAGAAAGACATTTAATTGAAGGAAAGGCATAAATCAAGGTGTGCTTGTCCCACAGAGTCACCAAAGCACCCACTGCTTCAGAAAGAAATGATCCCTATATCTGGAGACAAACCTGACTAGTTTGTTGTTGAACCTGGAAGCCAGGAGGTCCACATCCAGCATCCTTCACCTGTGATAAAGGTCCTGGAACACCTCCAGGTGTAGAGGCTACTCCTTCGGATCCAGGCATTGTCGGCTGAGGAAGTCTGCCTGCTAATTGTCTATGCCTGGGATGTACTTGACAGACAAGGCTGGAATGTGAAATTTTGTCCAGGGCAGGATCAGATCTACTCGGTGTGGTAACACAAAAGGTTTGGAACTGAGGAGGGGCTGAGAGTGAAACTCTAGCTTGTAGCCCTTGGAAACCACCTTCTGCACACGAACATCTAAGATGTAGGCAGTCCTGATGTCCTCAAAGGGTAACACTTTGGAAAGACCTGATCAGATGTAGCAAAAAATCTTGATTGAGGAGAAAGAAATGCTAGCAAAAAATGGTAAGACTTTTTTCAGTAGAGCTGAAGAATAGACATCCATCCTCCTAGGATCAAAACTGAGGCATACTTGAAGTAGGAGGGGTTATCCTAGGCTGGCCCACACTTATTTTTGTTTCCTGTTGTCCAAACTTCATGTAGACAGCAGTGTAACCCAAAGGTGAATGACTTACTATGTCTTTCAATCGATCAATCATGTGCAATTTAGAAAAATATTTTTGCAGTGTGAATTTTTACTTAGCTTCACGTTATTTACTATTCTAAATGTAAATTTACTTTGCAAAGTGAACATGTGTGGTATTGTTAAGTTTAAAACTGATTATTGGTTGGTTCTGTCATCTTACTGACATTGACTTAAAGCGGACCTTTACTCATATCTTTAAAATAACAACAAATACACCATTAGAAAATGTTAGTAATGACAATCTACAAACACATACTTCCAGATAATTGCCAGCTTTGTATTCTTTGCATACCTTATTTCTCTTTTCTTTCCCAGTCTTCTAACACTGGCCATGTTTACCAAGGACAGATTACTAGCTCTTCTTTTACTTACTGGATTTCTGACACGTGACTAGACATGTGACTAGGACATGTGACCATGCACATCATCTCTGGGGAGAAAAATGCCTTTCCCTGAGATCTCGTGAGATTACAGATGAGAACTCCCGGCAAAGCTCTGCTGATGACAAGGCAATCCCTAGTGTAGTCCAAGACTACACTAGAGAAAAATTCAAAAATTAGGAGGCAGCTGTCATTTGTAAGGAGCACACGGAGCTCCTGGGATTTGTATATCTCTGTTTTAATGTATGATTTTGTTTTTATAAATATAAATAAAGGGATGCACCGATGCCAGTTTTGCGAGTACGAGTACTGGTACCGAAAAGTATCTGTGCATCCCTACTAATTATAGAAAGTAAAGATTATCCTACACTATCTATCTAAATATTGCAAACAATTCTCAGACGGTCTGGCTATTATCACTTGATCACTTTATCAGTCCAATACATTTTATGTATTTATTTCACTGGTTCACATTATTTTATGTTTTTTAGGTTGTACACAAATATTATCTATATTTATATCTACATTTGGACAATTTATATATGTATTTTTTATGCGCATCACTAGAAGTTTTTTTTAGCGCTGTACAGTTATACTAAGGATTAATTGAGGCATGACAGCCTTTGTGTAACAGCTTTAAACCCTTGATGCTTTTGATTTGCTTCCATTAGCGCAGCTCTGTTTATTACCAATTCTCAGACTGATTGCATATATTTAAAAAATCAGCATGTGTTTGGGCATCCTTACAGTGACTGTTATTGTATGTAACTATAGAGGAGACAGTGGGAAAAAAAGTTTTATGTTTGGGGTGTGGTTACTGTGTTCTTGTCAGCCTTGCCAGTGGCCTGCACTTGTCTTCTACTATCTTTAGCATCTTTGTGGGTGGTAAGGAATCTACAACAATCTGTAAGGGAAAGCCAGAGTGTTTGACTGCAAAGTGCTTAAGTTTCATGCCTAGAGAAAGTGGCGGCTGAGGCTGGATGAGCAGACTTGCTTCTCATCCAACAGTGAACTCACAACATTGAGCTAAAGGCAATTTGCACATACGTGACAAAGAAGCAGCTTTTTATCTACATTCTGACCTATATTTAAGTAGCTAATCCATTTTTTCTTTTATAACTACCAATAAAATGCACAGATGTAAAGCTCATGCCTTTTATATACCTAGAATAAAAACCATATAAATGAAATTCTGAGCTTTAGCAATAGTGACACTTGGTATGTGTCTGGAAATGTAGTATTTCACTTTACTTTGTCTGAGTTTTACTTACTTTTTATTTTACTGTTCTTATTTTTTGTGGTGCATTGTATATATTTTATCTTCAGTGTAAATGCAACCACATATACATATTTGAAAGTAAAAGGAAAAATAAAGTTTTATATCACTGTTTTGATATGTGCTGTTTTCTTACAAGTAGGAGTAGGAGTACATTAGTGTATTTCAGATGGTCTCGCAAAGCCTACGTCCGCCTGCATAATGAAAAAAATGTTTCTCGTCCTGTAAAAACAATGCCTCCTCTCTAGCATGTGAATTTGTAAAGCATTTTCCTTCTTTTTTTCCCAAGAAACATTTTAGTGCCTTATGATCCCCAAATTCTTTTTTGTTAACTCCTTTATCCTCTTCTTTTCTTAGTTTGTTTTGCTGATTTTGTACCATATGTAACTATTTAAAATTTGTATTTGTTTATTTTTGTAGTATTTTTAAAAATGCTTTGTGCTATAAACATAATTCTAGAGCTTTTATAAAAGATACAAGTAAAATATAATTTGGTAAATTGTATGTGTTTTAAATCACTTTAGATTCCAGGTGGATACAATAATCTTAAATTAAACCTGGTTTAAACATGCTTATTAGGACCAACTCACACTGGTTTAACCATGTCACAACACTAGGAAACAGGGAGTAGGGTTTCTCCTAGCAATTTTTTTATCACTTAATGTATAATTCAACCTTCAGGTTTTTTTGGGGGGGGGGTTTGCATATATCTACTGCTAGCAAGTTATCAAATAGGTAAAAACTTACCTGTGTCTCCGCCGCTCACTCCCGTCTGAAGATTCTTGAGCGGCCATGAAGGGTCATGGGGTGGGCACATGTGCAGTAGAGATCTTCGGGCAGGAGAAGAGGAGAGACACAGTGTAAGTCAATGCACGCAGCTGGCAGCGTGCACGTGGACAGACACCGTGGGACACAGAAGACACAGCAATCAGCGGCTGGATCAGAGACCGGCACATGTGCTGGTGAGATAGTCATATGATTGGGAGCCTGTCTCTCCAGTTTCCAGTAAACAGTGACCAGGAGCTGTGGGCAACAGCTCAGTCACTGTGCTGGGAGCACTCTAGTGAGTTCGCTCTTAGCACAGAACAGTCAGCTGGCTGATTATATTTATATATATAATGTGTACAGTGGGCATTAAGACCCACCCGTTGGGGTATCGTATTTATGGTATGATTCTGTTTGGGGAATTTTGGTGTGCATGTGCTTTTTCATTTTCTTCTTGGTTTTTGGATTAATAAAGTTATGAATTATTAACTGTTGTAATGAAAACAAATCCTCGGCTGAAATTTTCTCACAAACAGACACATTCGAGGGAGTGTCAATCTCCTGGTTCCCCAGGAGCTCTGTGGTTTGATCAATCATCCCCTATATGTGTCTTTTAGTGACTTTTGGGTTTACGGGGGGAACCAGTGAGCATACCTAGGAACCAGAAGATCAACACTCCTGAAAGTGTTGGTTTCTATTGTGACCTAAATCGGACATTTCTCTTCATTAAATTGGAGTTCAGTTGTAAGGGCAGTGGCAGAGGTAAGTATTTACATTTCCTTGCAGGGATACAATCTCTTTAAGAAAATTGTTTTGACCTACCTCCTGCTGCCCTAGGGTTCATTGAACCCTGTGAGAAACGTACACAATCAAGGTACACAATCTGCTGATGTTTACAACTATAGAGACTTCTCCTTCTCATAATATCACATGGTTTCCAGTGCTTTCTTCTAAGGCAGGCAAATTTGATTATCAAGACCCTAAATGCTCATGCTAGCTGTAGAGGGGCAACTTTTTAATCAGAAAATAATAAAATTCATATACCAGCCCAGTATCACCTAACACCAGTATTGACTAATTATTTTTTGATAGACACTAAGGTCCATTTACATTTGTGCAGTGTGTTATCACATATTGTGTTAAGGCAGCCTATTGAAATCAGTTTGCTGCCAATGCAGAAAAATGTCTCAAAAACCAGACAGTGAACAAAATGTTTAATGCAACGCAATGCTTTGGGGTGCCATTGCAAATTAATGGCACTGCAATGGATGTATTTTGCATTGTGGAGCATTTCACTAACACATGCATTACCACATTGCATAGTTGTAAATATTGGCTCTTTTCATGACACTTGGTACTGCTTCCTCATTTGTTAAGAGTATTATGCAAATTAGATGCATGTGACCACTGGTAAAATAAAGCCTCTAGGTACCTCCGGCAGGTTTTTTTTCTTTTGGTTTAGTGAGAATCACTTTTAAATGAAACTCCAGTTGTGTTGCAAATACTCAGTATGTTGTACATTGCAAGAATTTTTAGCAAATGTAATTTGAGATCCATACCCGCTTCTGTTGTGTGGCTACAGAGATAATTGTCTCCAGAGTACTCTTTCAAAATAACTGCTTAGAAGTAGGCTATGTCTCTTCTTTAATATCAGAATCTGCCCAGTGTTGTTATAGGAAACAGCACACCCCTGGTATCACTTTAGCACTTCAGTCTGTCACCAAAATTAAATAAAATTAAATAAAACACTACTGAAACAAATAATGTAAATTGGCCCAGTCACGCTGATGCCTGCTTCTTGCTGTACACTGTGGTGTGCTACAACACAGGTGCATTCAATTATTGTATTAAGCTGCCATTCAAAATTAATAGCACCACAAAGCAGAAGCGTAATTAGAAACCTCAGGGCCCCGATGCAAGAAAGCATGAAGCCCCCCCTCAAAAAGAAGCATGATTCTGCTTTTCCCCTTTTCTTCAATAAATAATTGTTGTAAATGGCTGCTGCTGTTGGCATTACTAAGCCTATTGTTACCAAAATGTATCCTGCAATTACCATAAAGTATGTTCCCATTAGTGGCAGAACTACCAGGGTCGCAACGGTCACATGTGCATATTTAAGAACCCTAAATATAGTCTTCGTTATTTACCCTTTCTCTGCCAAGGCGGTTTTTTCATAATCCACATTTTAGGCCTGAAAATTACTTAAAGCCCCCAAAATATTATATATGTATGTATGTATGTATGTATATATAAATAATCTGGCCACTCAGTGTATATACACACGCACGCTATATTGCCAAAAGTATTGGGATGCCTGCCTTTACACGGATATTAACTTTAATGGCATCCCAGTTTTACTCCGTAGGGTTCAATATTGAGTTGTCCCACCCTTTGCAGCTATAACAGCCTCAACTCTTCTAAGAAGGCTGTCCACAAGGTTTAGGAGTGTGTCTATGGGAATGTTTGACCATTCTTCCAGAAGCGCATTTGTGAGGTCAGGTCCTGATGTTGGATGAGAAGGCCTGGTTCACAGTCTCTGCTCTAATTCATCCCAAGGGTGTTCTATTGGGTTGAGGTCAGGACTCCGTGCAGGCCAGTCAAGTTCCCAGATAGCAAGCAATTGAGCTGCAAGTTTGAAAATGACTTGCTAAACTATTGCAGACTTGCCAAGCTTCACAATTTTGTTGCACAATTAAAGCAAGTCTGCATTGCAAGTCTCCAGATCAACGTGCCTTGCAAAAGTGCTATACACTTGCAAAGCTCTTGCTAAGACCTGCAAAACTCTTGCTGTAGACTTGCCAAGCAAATTTGCTACAAATTCAAAGTGTCACCTAGAATTTGTGCTGCAAGTGTTCTGCAAGTCTACAACTTGCCAGGAATGTGTGCAGCAAGTTCACAAGAATTACAATTTAACCCTGCCACAAGTTTGTGGCAAGTTATCCTTGCTATCTGGGTTCCTACTGTTCTCCTGACAACCGCCAAACCCAGACACGTCCATCGTATTGCCAGACAGGGAAGTGTGATTCGTCACTCCAGAGAACAGATCTCCACTTCTCTAGAGTCCAGTGGTAGCGTGCTTTACACCACTGCATCTGACTCTTTGCATTGCACTTGGATGTAAGGCTTGAAAGCTGCTCGGCCATGGAAAACCATTCCATGAAGCTCTCTATGCACTGTTGTTGTGCCAATCTGAAGGCCACACAAAATTTGGAGGTCTGTAGCTATTGACTGTGCAGACAATTGGCGACTTCTGTGCACTGTGCGCTTCAGCATGCGCTGACCCCGCTCTGTCATTTTACGTGGCCTACCACTCCGTGGTTGAGTTGCTGTTGTTCCCAGTTGCTTCCACTCGGTTATAATAAAACAGTTGACCGTGGAATATTTAGTAGCAAGGACATTTTCATGGATGGACTTATTGCACAGGTGGCAACCTATCACGATACCACTCTTGAATTCACTGAGCTCCTGAGAGCGATCCATTCTTTCACAAATGTTTGTAGAAGCAGTCTGCATGCCTAGGTGTTTGATTGCTTGATTTTATACACCTGTGGCAATGGAGGTTATGGGACACCTGAATCCAATGATTTGGAGGGATGTCCCAATACTTTTGGCAATATAGTGTATATATATATATATATCAATTTAAAACAGTTACATTAATTTTAGTGACCAAAAACACAATATAATACCCATTTTTAAAATAAAATATAAAAGATGAGGTTACAAGTAAATGATACCCAACATGTCCAGGTTAAAAATTGTGCGTGTTCCTGAGACGGCGCCAAAATACAGTACCCCAAATTGTCTATATACTATGCTTTAAAAGCCCGTACAGGTCATCAGTTTAGAGATATCTGTGAATATTGGCCTTAGACTTATTGCTTTCACTCTGGCACCCATGGCGATGCCTAACATGTGTAGCACAGTCATCATTTTCATATGTCTGCGCACCCGATGTGTGTTTATGTTAATATGCACCCTCACGGGGACAGGGGACTTTATAACATTTGTTTATTATTTTTACTTTTTTTTTACCTAATCGCTATCACATAAGGGGGCACACTGGAGGTTACAGGTTCTCTATAAGGTTACATTAGCGGTCAATTATACCCCTATTGTCACCTTTCCACTCCAAAGAAGCATTTGGAGAGCAGATTGCGCTCCAGTAGCTGCTTCTCCGCCATCTGCAGCCAGGAAATGACAGCTGAGGGACCGGAAGTTACATAGTATTTGAGGTTGGAAAAAGGCATGTCCATCCACTTCAACCTTTTTGTGTGTACGTGTGTGTCTCTTGTGCGTGCATGTGTGTATAAGAGTCCTTGTGTGGTCTAGTATTTAAGTGTACCTGTACCCCTGTATGTTACGTTCAGCTTCGCTTCCAGCCCCATTCAGTGTGAAGGAGATTGGCGAATGGATGTTTGCCGGTCTCCTTCCCTGCTTCCGACCAACACCCATCATGCCGGTGAAGCAAGTTGGGGATGGAGGCGCACTACACCAGTCCCTGGAAGTGACCTGGGGGCAGCTCAGCTGCCGGAATCGATTCTAGTGTAAAGTCAACAGTTGGCTTTAGGCATGATAGCCGCTGGGAGTCTGTTTAAGGGGGCCCGCTGCCAGCAGGTATGACATATGTCGGTGGCAGCAAAAGGCCCCCCCCCAAGTGGCGGAATGCCATGCAACCGATGTGACCCTAGTAGTTCCGCCAATTACGCAACGCATGCAACATGTGTTGCTGCGTGTTTTCATATCACACATTACTGCAATGGACTCTTAGGATAGTAATAGACCTCAGATGATGATTGCACAGGCAGGCACTTATCTGCTGTTGCCATAGACCTGAGATTGTCATTTGATTCTTCTGGTTCAGGTGATGGTCATGTCATGTTTCTAGCCAGTTTAAGGACTTAATCTGATAGATATTTGTATTTTGTGTGGGAGTTTTATATACTGGGAGCAGAGTGGAAAATTATTATTGGATCACAAGGGGTCTTGTTTACTGATTTGCTGGATGTCTTAATAAGTTATTTCTGGCATGAAATGTCATGAGTAGAAGATTTCCGTTTAATCCTTGAGAAGTGAATACAAAGGAATTTCAGAGTGTGGAAAGACTGAATTCATATTAATTAGGGTAGGTAATGTCTGGCAGTACCTCATCCCTAATGGATATTTTTTTAAATAAAGTATAATTCATAGAAGCATGGCCTAGGTAATTTTCAAAAGTAAAGGCGACCTTAGGCATTGTAATAATTAAGGGGGATTATAAATAGACACGGATCTTAAAGTGTATGTAAACCCTAACAATTAACTTCTCTTATTTGCTCCCTTTTGCCTGTTAATTATACCAATGAAAGCATTTTGTAGTATCTTTTTGAAAAGTGCAGAAAAATATCTCTCGATCATGTCAGAAATTGTGAACACTTCTTGTATTAGCTCAAGGAGAGTAATTAATCCTCCTAGTTCTTATCTTGGGACTACAATAATTAGCATTTATGTTGTGGGGATGGGCAAGTGGGTGGGTTTGAGTAGTTTAACAAAAGTAAAACTAGGCAGAGCTGACAACACTTAGTCCACATAACTTCTGTGTGTTGTTAACCCACAAATAAACTTAGCAACTGAGTATTGCAGAGATGTACTGTATATGTTCGGGATTTTTTGCCCTGGCATCCTTAATTATATAAAAGCTCAGTTAGAGTATCATTTTCTAAGCACAGTAGTTTCACTTTCACCACCCGTTGACAGGGCCGTCTTTAACGCAGGGCAAAGAGGGCACTAGCCCTGGGCCCTGTCATGGTTGTGGGGCCCAAAGCAGCTGCCCCTTGCCCGCTGCGGTCGTACCGTAGAATCAGCACAGGAAAAAAAACCTTTCCTGCACGTGGGCAGGAAGGGACCAAAACATCACATTAGATGGGGGGGGGGGGGGGGGG
>NW_017306725.1:632164-641775 GCF_000935625.1 Nanorana parkeri
CCCCCTATGAATAATAGGGGCGCCTTGTTTGCCCTGTCAGAACAGCACATCACCTCGCTCGCAGTCAGGTAATGTTGTGAGCTCTCAGCCCTGCCGCTGTCAAACTGAGAGTCTCAGTGACGGGGCTGAGCGCTCATACGTTTCCTCGATCGTCTGTACGGTCCATCCACTCGGTCTTCTGGAGCTCTGCCCACCAGCCAATGAGAAGAGACCTCACCCCTTCCATCCACCACACGAGGATCTCTGGCTGGGAGTTCGGAGTTTAACGAGGGCTCTTTGGGGATCTCACCAGGGCTCTGAGGGGTCTCACCAGGCTGGTGAGACCCCACAGAGCCCTGGTGAGACCCTACAGAGCCCTGGTTTATTCAGGGCTCTGTGGGGTCTCACCAGGACTCTTTGGGGGTCTCACCAGCCTGGTTAAACCCCACAGAGACCTGGTGAGACCCCACAGGCCTGAGTGGGGCCTCATGTTTAGGTTTCGCCTAAGGCCTCGCAAACTCTAGAGCCGCCTCTGATCACAGGAGTACCAAGCAGCTGGTGCCCAAGGTTGAAGAAGGGCCTGACGCTGGGGTAGGGGAAGCCTTTGCAGAGAACAGCAAACCATCCCCCGGTTTGTTTAATTTAGGTCATTCTGTTATCTTCGGCATGTTGCTTTTTGTTCTGTACAGTAATTGCTAGATAGACATTGGGATATATTCCATTATAGTGCAGTGCACACTGTGGCATCTGAAGCATTAAGAGACTAATGTCACTCTGCATTTCCCCTCTTTTGTAGATCACAGTGCAGAGAGAGAGTGGTTTGGATGTGAGTTCACCAAAGCATGGAAAGGTGGATCCAGATAACACGCCCCATGTTGGTGGAAATACTTGGGCTGGTGGAACTGGTTTGTATTATCTATAATTTAAAATACATCAGTAAGATATCAAAATATACAGTATTGTTTATAAATAACTCTAAAACATAATATGTGTGTTCCATGTATAAATATACCCATTCAAAACAGGCACTTCCCAAAAGTACTCCCCCAGGTGATTAGAGGCCTCACCCCAAACTTAGTCAAAAAACTACACATTATACAACCTAGGTTGTGCTGGGGTTTTTTTGAGGGTACTCATATAGTTATAATTCGTACAATTTTGTTGATGTTCATATAAAAGATTTATTGCATAATTATAAATATTAAAAACAATGCTCATATATATACATGATTCTTATAACCCTAAAATTATTACTACTTTTCACATTTCATAATATTTTATATATAATTCATAATTCATATTTCACTATGTATATTCATAATTCCTTGATTTTCATATGCAGTGTTGTATTGCTTTGTTAGTCCCCTACGCGTTACGCTCGTAGGCTTCTTCAGGGGGATCGGTATAAATCTATTTGTAAATACATGATACATTGTTCATCAACATGTTTATATGCCATTTCATAATACATTTGTAAATCATATTTTCCAGTTTTAAATGTTTCCATTCAGCTATATACATTTATTCTTAGTATGATTGAATTGTACAGCCACTTACCTAGGGGTCAAGTATCATGGAGGGACCTAACACCAGGGGGACAGGAGCAACTCTCATCACCCCCAGAAAGAAACATACGGCGGAGCCACAGACGCACAAAGGGTCCAGGGAAGCTCCAATATCTAAAACATAACCGTGATGATAGATATAATCTGAGTGTTACAGCTTAGTATCCATAGTGATTCATAAGTTTGTGTACCTATATCATAGACTCATCCATTTACCTCTTCGTTATAACCTCAGTTGCACCAATGTGTGTCATAATGACTTAGTTTTATGCGAAATACCCTTTAGTGTCCCATATATTAGTGATTGTTATTCTTTTCAAAAGAGGTGTCAGTAATCTTGGTGTCCCTTTATTTCTTACTGTGTATAGTTATAAATCACCAACCTTTCATGTTATCATTCCTCCTCATATATTATATACTTAATGTGCCATATATATAGATCCCATCCAATGCCCTTAAATTACAGTGTATCTCCTCTCTAATCCTCCCCTTTGTTATATTCCTATTCCACTGCAAGGTGTGCCAATTTGATAACTACAAATCCATTTTGTTAAACAGTGCCCAAAATACCCTCACCAAATTGTACGAATTATAACTATATGAGTACCCTCAAAAAAAACCCTGCACAACCTAGGTTGTATAATGTGTAGTTTTTTGACCATGTATAAATATAATTATAAAAGATGTTTCAACAATGAACAATTAGCCATACGCTATTGCACTGATCAATAATCCTAAATATAGTCAGAAAAAGGACTAGGACTATTTTTACCCTTGGCAGAGGCATACTTTTGTGCACTATTTTTTACTATTTAGGCAACATGCACTTTTATTTAAAAGTGAACTATGGGGTAACCTTTTTTTCCCATAGTTCTCTTCAAGGTCACTGGAGGACATATACTAACGTCCTCCCGTGACCCAAAACTCAACAGCCCGCTATATGCTGGGAGCCCTACATCCAGGACGGATCCCGACAATACTTTCGAGATCCACCCCGCTAGCTAATTGACAGCGGGCTCTGCTTATCTAGAGGCAGAGCCAGCTATGCCGGCCCCATCCGTTCCTCCAGTCCGCTATTTTGCTTTTAAAATAGAAAAAGAGATTGAGGACACAGAGTCCTCAATCTCTTTTTCTGGAGCCCCTGTCATGCATGAACAGGAAGTCTCTGTACTGAGTCTTCCTGTCCATTCATAAACTGTGGATATAGTATAAGTTACTATGTCCACAATCATAAATACTCTCTTTTACACAATTTTTTTTCTGAAATTTTCCTGCAAGACTGTTCTGGCAAGTTTCCCTACTGCTGCTCTAAGTCACTGCCTCCAGCAGGTATCCGGATCGGTTTTCTCCTCGGTAGCGCCTTGGTGGACTGGGAAGAAGATGTGGAGCTGGCCTGTAGTGTGCTCATTCACTGAACCCTGTGTTCAGTGCCTTCCTTGGCACTTGATGCAGCATATATTGTTAACCACAAGGTGCTTTACAAGTCCAGGGCCGTGGTCCATGTATGGAGCCCCAAACCTGAGGACCCCTAAGGGGTATGCTTACCAGAAGGGTGAAGAACAGATGACATGTCCCCACTGACCGCTGTGCGTCTATGGTAAGGATCAACAGCCCCTAAGGTAAGCCTCAGTCAGCCCCCAGAGGTGCCCAGAGAGTAGCCCCAGTTCTCTAATGGGTTAGGTGTGCAACTCTGCTGCCACTTAAGTGCCACATTTTTTGCGGTAGTTTAAAAAAAAAATGTTTCCGCCATTAGTTGTTTCCCTTGTGGCTTAAGGGCCAGGAATTGCATCTGTGCAGCCTTCTTCCCGGGTTCTGTACTGTGCATGCACCCACCATTTTCTCTCCTGACACACACTTCTTGCTGCTGCACAGGCACAAGGGGGAAACCACACTACGGCACAGCACTGCTGTTACAAGTCTGGGTCACCTTGCTGCATACATTGTCTGGCACAGAGCACCCTTCTCATCACTGGCCAGGATTTTCGTGGGGGGAATGCACATGGCTAATCATAGGGTTACTATGGCAAGGTGGCGTGTGGGCCACACAGCCTGATAGTGGCTCTAGCTAGGGTTCTACCTTCTCTGGGGACCCTATTTTTGTTAGTCCCATGCTGTGCTCCTTATCCCCTTCACTGCTAGCACCAGGGGCCCCCTCTGCTCCCTCCTGGGCACCCTCCTCGGGTTAAATATCTAGAGAATGCATCGCCGTTATAGCAGGTTCTGTGTGGGAAATTGCTTATCCCATTGTTACAGCATCTATCTTAGACCTGAAGATCCTCAATTGGTTCCTGTGGATTCAAAAGTTCCAGATGGAATCTCTCCACTCTGTCATTGCCTCCCGCAAACCAGGAGATTGGCCCCGGTGGGCATTAAGGATATATGTTTACACATAATTTTCCCTGCCCACCTGAGTTCTGCTGTAGGCACGTAGCATTTCCAATTTGTTGGATGATATAGACCCTACAGGGCTTCAGATGGATCCTGAACCTCCAGAAATCAGCGCAGGAGCCTTCCCAATGTTTGCAAAACTGTAGTAATACCAGTTTTTTGGTCAGCTGTGTTGCCCAGAAACCATATGGAGTGTAAACCAGTTAGTCATTTTATGCAGCTGAATTTCAGTTAGCAGTAAAATATTAGTATAATGCGCCCCCCAGCCCCTCCTACCCCTAGATAGTAAGGATTTATAGCCTAGTCTTGGTGGATGTAGAGTAGAGCAATACTTACCTAATTCCTCACTCACAGCGGGTCCTCTCCTCCGCTCCCCTCCACACCAAGTATGTGGGTGAACTGTGAACATCCTCATATACAATGCAGAACCACTGGTCCTCCTGAAAATTAGGTAATAAGGCCACACAGGTCATGACTGAATGGCAAGCGAAGAGGAGTAGTGGCCAGTCTTACAGTTAAAAGGAAGCCTGTGGGAGTGAAGATTAAGGTAAGTTTTCCTCTACTTTACACACTAAACAAGCTAAAAAACCTGTCTGGGGGAGGAAGTGGGGTTGGAAGGGGGGGGGGAATGACACCAATATTTTAAAGCTGACTGGAGTCCAACTCCTCCAGTGATGTTATTTATAGTATTTGTTATTTTTCCTAACTTGTAGTAGATCCAATTCCTATCATAATCGTGGTAGTTTTGTTCCCAAACATTCCAACAGTTATTTATTATAAATTAGACATTTCAAAACAAGCATATCAGTACCTCACACTTTGTTTTGACATACTATATATCACATCAGTTATTTTCCTTTCCCTCAGGAGAAATTTGTTATTCAATTAGCATGTATTCAGCACATTGTTTTGCACACGTTTCCTCTTGCAATGCTGGCTTGCTGTCGTGTCTATGCGACACTGAAGCTTCATTCTTACTTTTCCTTTGCCCTACTCATTACTGTTGTCTCTGATCTTAACCAGCATTACAACTCATAATCCTGGGTCTTCACAAGTCAAGTCTCACACCTGTGCAGTGTGCAGCTGGAGGCAGGGGTGCTAGCCTGTAGTTGAGGATCCCGGGCCTGTCGTGTGATCATGTCTATTATGTAAGACATGACTCTAGGAATGCTTTTATTTTAATGATCCCTCACAAGAGTAACCTTTCTATTGGGTCAGTGCCTTCATTTTCACTGATTCATTAGGAAAACAGCTGCTGCAATGTTCTTATCAAGCCTGGATGATCTACTAAGTGTTATGAACTCATTGATCATCCTGCTCTGTATTATTTTTTTCTGTTAATAATGTGTGCAGTCTGCACTAATAGAACAAATTCTGTTCTATTACATTTTTAAAATGTTTATGATTTAGCTGATATTCTTCTAAAATATATTCTGCTTGCATTTTTTGACTTTTTTTTTCTTGAATTTTTTTATATCCTATTCTGTCTTCCACAGTCTTGTACACTTAAACATTTTTATGCAGACATCAAAAGCAGTAATACATAAAAGCAAATGTAGTCGGCAGCTTGTATGCTACTTTGAATGTCTCAATTTGTTTTTGTTATTTTTTTAATCTTTTTATTTACACAGTGCATTTAGTTTTAATCAGCCTTTATTCCTATAGTGTTTCATTTATCACTGCACATTTTCATGCTTTGAGTTTATTGCACAAGAGGACACAAAACCGATTTACAGTGTTGTATTGTTTTAAAGCAGAAGTTGAGAACTGAAGGAAAAACTTCTAATGCTGCCTTTTATGTTGACAAACAGGCAAATGACAGAAGACCTGCTTAGTGCAGCAATTTCCCTTCTGCTTGTAAAATAAAAAGTTGGATCAAAGCCAATTAGTGCGTTACCCTGTCACATTGCCAGTGGAATTCAGTCAGTTTACGAAAGCCTGAAGATCACATTAGAAATTGCAATGCATTCTGACTGCTGAGCTACCTTTCTTATTTTAAAAAGGAGGATCTTGCAAAATTAGGTAAACTGCTGGGCCAGGGAAAGGATGAGGCTTTCAAAACAGACTACCATGTAAGATTAAGAAAATGAATAGTAGCTTCTGAAGCGCAATAACACATCAGTTTTACTTTGGGTGTTGCTTTCTGTTACACACACTTTTGACATTTTTGCTGTGTGATTCTTCCACGTCAGTAATATACTTTCTTACAAAGTGCACCCACACATATTATATATTGTTTTTTAGAGGACAGATAGGGCTATATATTTGTATCACATATGTGTGTCTAACGCCTCACTTAGCACAAATACAAATTAAAAAAAAAGGAAAAAACGTAAAAAAAAACTTTTTTTCCCAGTTTTGATTTGTAGTATTTTTTTTTTAACAAAACCAGCACAGCTAAAAAAAAATGCAATACATACATTCATTTATTTGTCCCTTATTTTTAATTTTTTTACACTTTTCACTATTTTTTTTAATTTATTTACACTTTTCACTTTTTTTATACTGACAAATTTTATTTATTTAATTATATCAGGCAGTCATTGTGAATTAATCTCACTATTACTGCTTGATAAATTAATACATTTTTTTTTATTATCAGGCTGCTTCAAACTTCAGAACAGCCGATAATAAGTTAGTGACACTGATCCTGCAGCAGTTCAGGATTCAGCTGTCAGTGAATGTTTCAGAAAACTTAAACATTCTACTTTCAAGAATAGATACATTATGTGTCTAATACATAACATTTTGTATCTATTCTTGAAAGTCAAAAGATAAAAAAAAAAAAGCCAGTATAGCTTGAGAGAGATATCTCTCGATCTATACGAGCTGTCAGAATGCCGGCAAAAGCCGACGTGTGTCTGCTTTGCTGTGACTCTCAGACACCCGATATTAAGGTATCGGGTGTCTGAAAAAGGTTAACCCTTTCAGTAATGGATCTCTAGATAGTTAGACATCTATTACTGAAAGGTAACCGCTGATTCTCAGCGGTTAGCAGCCTTCTAGTGCAGCAAATAACTCGTCACGTACAGTGTACGTGACGAGTCATTTGGTCCCTTTGTGGCTGGACGTACAGTGTACGTCTCCCGTCACGAAGGGGTTAAAGCAAACCTTTACCCCCTTTCACTAAACATCACATCTGCTTGCAGTGCTGCCTGCTCATATGAAGTCATCTTACTTTCATTAGTTAAAGAAACATTTCTTACAATTACTGATTGTCCACTTCCTTCCTGACTCAGTGAGGCACTAGTGATGTAGCCCTGGCATCCTGCATCACCAGTGTCTTCCTGTGAACTCTCATCTGTAAACTGCAAAATCTCCCATGCTCTTGGTGGAAAGACATTTTTCCCCTCAGATGATCTTCCAGGAGATAGACCCAAAGACACAGAGTTTCAGGAGGTAAGGGGAAATGGATTAATCAGACCTTATTGAAAGATGGGAGGGAATTAAAAATAAGGTATGCAAAGAATAAAAAACCTGTAGATTGTCATTACCAAACATTTCTAATGGTACCTTTGTTTTCATTTTTATGATAAAGGTAAAGTTCCTCTTTAACTAATGGTCTGGTGACTAGTCAACTAGGGGAGCTGCAATACAGAATCACCTCTATCTCTTCTTTCCCCTCCTGTCACATAACTACTTTTTTTTAGTGCTGTGGCATGTGGGTTTGATTTTATTGAAGTGTTTGTAAGCCTACTAGCAAATGTGTCAATTTATTCTCAAGAAGGAAGGCAAGGGGGTGGGGGTCTGACACCATAACATGGTATATCTTTGTTAAGTCTCCCGTGAAGAAAACACCAATACATAAACCAGAACATCGCACACCATTTATTCTGTGGATATATAAAGGAGCACGCATGGTCTTATAACTTGCATAGGTGGCTCAATGGAAAACATTAAGCGGCTATATATGGGTAAGAAAGCATCCAAGTTAGAATTTCATGCAAAGTTCATAGAGGTGATCAGGAAGAATGGTGCGTGAACTCCTAATTTTATTAGTGGTGTTTTCCTCACAGTTTCTGACAGTTACACTTACCATGTGAGTGGGGTTTTGCTAGACCCCCGTATCACTCCTGTACATGAATAAATGCACTTATACTAGTGCCATATAAGTGATTGTCTATGTATGCAGTAGGGGTATCTATCTATGTGCTTAGCATATGTTATCATACAGTGCAATACACCGTGCACTAGGTGTGCTGGTGTGTTGCATTGCCATGCATTCTGAATGGCATCTCAACGCACCTCTTGTGCTTGACTTCAATGCCTGGTACAACAATAACGTGCATTGTGTTGCTACATGGTAAAAAATAAATAAAAATGATGCACTGTTTTTTAAACCGCAATGCAACGAACACTATTGCAGCCTAGCGTGCGTCGCATTGCACTAAACACACAGATAAGCATTGAGAAAGAGAGAGACATAAGCACCATATTTTCTGAAGATACTGCAGGAAACAGTACTAACCATTGTCATGTAAGCCTTTAGATGAATTTATTGCAGAAAACAGTACTAATCATTCTGCCTTAAGCCTTTAGATGATCTTTAAATATGGAGTTGCTGGAAAGATGACATATGAAGTAATGCAGCAGAGGAAGTTCCTGTCATTTAAGGACATACTAAAAAAAATGATTTTGGCAAGTGAGAGCCATTTAACATGGTAACATAAAACATATTGAGTGAATATCTCTTATCACCTATGTATTTAAAACTTGACTTGAAGTTTGTCTTAGGTCTCAGCACTATCAACAGATCACTTTCAGAAATGCTTGCCTCTGCTGTATGCATGCAACATTTAACTTACATTAACCTGCAAAGGTGTTCTTCTCATTAATGCTGTTAGAGCTCAATTTTAAAGTTATTCTTAAGGAACTGGAATAATTACTAGAGGTACACCAAAATGGAATTTTTTGACCGAAACCGAAAAAAAAAAATTTGTCAGGCCGAAATCAAGAAACAGTTTTTTTAAACTTTTTTAAAGAAATTTTTATTGTTATTTATTTATTTCTAAACTTTTTACTTTTTTTTTTTAATTACATATTTTTATTTTTTAACTTTGCTGTCGGGGGCATTGGTGAAATATCAGGGTTCTAAACATACCCCTTATATATCCCTTTTAAAATAGAAAAAGAGATTGAGGACAGAATCAGAGTTCTTCTTTGTGACTTTGTACACCTTTTGTTGCGCCTATCGTTTATGTAGCTGATTCAAACTGACAGTTAATTAGACTATAAAATAAAAATGATCGAAAATCACTATAGTTTCCCATACTATTTCCTTTTTTATGTTACCTCACACCATTTAACATACCTCACATTCTCTTTTTAACATGTCTATAAAGTCTGTGTTGACCCTAAGGTTCACAGATACAGTATATGTGCATAGCACATCATACTATCATACGCCTTCAGAATTATATTATTTTTTGTTTAATATATTTTTATTGTTTTTCACATAGTCACAATTATACAAACTTCATAAAAAATTGTACATCCGTTTATCTCATAACATAAATTATACATATTCTAATTGACAATTGACAAACATCTAATCCATTCCTTTCACTGTCAATCGTTACCTAATCTTCACATTACATTCCCCTCCTTGCTCATATCTACATTCCTCCTCTACTCTCTTCACATCTTCCATTCATTACTCATATCCTCGCCGGGGGGGGG